>NW_019384346.1:174732-299352 GCF_000671375.1 Centruroides sculpturatus
TGAGGGCATTGCAGTAGCCATGCTTGGGCCGGCGCTGCTTTCGCCACCGGTAACCAAGGGAGACTGGAGCCTATTTTTCGAACGTGAGCCTCTGCCTAACCCACGAACGCGGACCTTGTTAACCCGGGCGACGTCCGAGCCGGTATCATACTTAGATCTGGTTACTACCATCATAAATTTCTCCACAGAATGTGGGTGTGTGGTCACTCTTAGCTTCATTTCTCCCCATAGACCTTACTGGCATGGGTGTCCCTACCAGGAGCTTGTGCTCCAGCTTGCATTGCCCTATGGATCAGTAAAATTACTGGGCTCTCCCACCACGACCAGGTGGTGACCACGGGAGAGTTATTATTATTATTTTTATCTTCTATTAGTTTGTATTCCTTATTTGTGATGTAATTTGTACATAAAAATAAATGTTGTTTCTTCCTTCTTTCTCCCTGTATAATTTTTTTTCCATAATAACAACTGTATACCTACTTTTGCAACCCCCTGTATATTAACAATAATAATTTAATATTAAATTGTCATAATAATATATTATTGAAAGTTTTTTTTACCCCAAAGGAAAACCTTCCTCATTGTATGATGAATCACCAGACTGGATGGCAACATTATACATGGGGTATGAGAGTAGCCATAACCCAACTGCATGTCAAGAGAGTTATGAAAGAGTACATAATCAGGAAAAATCCAGCCACTTGTAAGATTGTTATGGTCCATAAAGATATGTAAACTTTCATTTGTGAAAGACTGTAGTAATTTGTCGTCAAAACCAAATAGTATATGATGTCACCAAATTCTACTTTAGGCCATAACTCTTGATCTACAACAAAGACCCTAGCTTTGTATGGATCAACACTTTGACATAATGAAACTTTCTCTTTTTATAAAACAGTATCTCATCCTGTCAGACTGCAAGAATAGCCCACCAGAAAAGCATCTTTTTTAACTTTGTCCATGATATAAAAATACTGCAGTTCTATTAAGTTTAAATAGAAAAAAAAACACTGCCAACCTGTCATAACAAACAACATGCAAGTGGAAGCTAGACCATAAACATGGCAAAGGGGCAGAGCAAGCATGTGTTTTATTACTTGTGACCTTAAAACCTCTCTATTGAACAAAATTCTACTTCTAATAGCAGTATGCTCTGAAATTCTAAGAAACTGACAAAGAGACATCCAAGCTTTGACATTCTGGATTTTGCTGAAATTTTAATACATTTTAGCACACTTCCCATAAATGCATGATAACATACAGGGTTCCTAACCATCTGGGAAGTCAGGAATTTTCATTAGTATTTGGAAAAAGTCATGGAAAGTTGGAATTTGTCTCCTTGGCTGTCTTGTTCATTTTGTTTGCTGGCTGTATGTCTGACCACGCGTAGCTGTCTACAGGCAGCAAGAAGTAATGTTGTGCAATGCAACTTATGAGCAGTGGTGCAGAATATTCTCAGGACCCAGGATAAAATAAAACCATAATTTATGAACCAATTAATAATTATTACAACATAGTTTGGAAAATTTGAGTTAAATCATATAAATAATTAAATAGGTCTACCATACAATTTGCCATGCCAAACTAAACTGATAAGTTAACAAAAATATTTGATTAAAAGCACACTAATTTAAGCAGGGTCACCATCGTAGGATAGCATAAATTTTACTTAACAACATAAGAAAGTTAAATCTACAGAGACTTCTTTTTCATTTAACAAGAAATGATGTCACAATTTTTGGTTCTTTTCTGTTAACGGGATGTCAGTTATAACTTTAATCCAATATGCAATACCATCGTCCACTAAGACTGTCGTATTTAACTATTTAGTCCATGCAACTGTGCCAGCTTCGAGTAGCCCACTTGACTGTTCGTGGAGTACTTGATGTTATATGGTTTTAGGGGGTGTAGAGCTTGCCTCCACCCGGTCACCAAAGCACACATCTACATCCAAAACATATACAGTAGAGCGTCGTTTATCAGTAAGCATTCCAGTCAGCAAATTTAAATTTTCGTTAGTGCTGTGGCACTGCAATCTTTGGTTATATCTTGGGCTAATCCAATATTTTTTTGTTGGTGTGTGTTTTTTAGTTGGCAGCACTGGCTCATTTGTGTGCTGTTTTTTTGAGGACTGTGCGTCGTGCTGAATCGTACGTTTTTGACACTAGATCATCATCTAAAGTATATATTTTTTGGTTTTTATATTTTTCAATATATTTATTTTGTTTGTAAGAAATAAAGAAATAATTTTTAACTATACAATAGCCACGATTATTATTTTAAAAAGTATACGTTAGGCTTAACATTGATGAAAATTCAACGCAAAGCGACATGCAACGAAGAAAAATTTCAACACGGGTTAGGTTAATATATTTTTTCGTATATAATCGGTTATCCAAAAAATAAGTTATCCAAACAACCCCAGTCCCCAATTGATTCGGATAAACGATGCTCTACTGTAGATTAGGCAGTATATGATACATGTTAAAAACTGATCTTTGAAGGTGAAAATCTTGCAAAGGGTCAACAATTCTGGGGGTGGTGTGAAACCCTTCATTCAAGCTCTGAATGAGGGGTTTCACACCAATTTGGATGAAATGTGGTGAGCTTCATGCTCACCACATTTCACCCAAATTGGAGACCCAAACATCTGATCTTGTGTCTCAAATATGACATACATCAGTACCAATTGTCATTTAAAAAATTTTTAAATTTCTATATTAATTATTGCAATATCATGAATTTGAGAGAAAAATCTGTAATATTCTTAATAGTCTAACATTAAAATTTTTTGAAATACTTTAATTTCTAAAATCATCACACCTTTGGCTTATGTGAGACATTTATTTGCTATACACTAATGTTTTCAGCCTAATGTATGGACCATTCTCAGATGACATATATCAGTCACAAACTGTTCCAAATTAGAATATAATATTTTAACTCTCTCCAAATCCCTCACAATTAACATTTATTTTTCATTTTAATAATTTTATGTAACAAAATTCTGATTTTTTTCAATTTATTAATATTTTATAAACTTTGGGAATTTAAGGGACAAATTTAATAATTTTATACTTTTGTGCATAATTTTATTAACAAATCCTATATGTAAATATAACCATAATACTGGTTATTCATGGTGCTGACTGGGGGGGGGGTGACTCAGCACCATGGCTTATAACTTCCCACTATAGTACTCAGCCAGTTATCACTTTACTCCAACATGGTGCATATCTAAATATACTGTATAAAATTGCTTGTCCTGACTGAATGACTCACTCACTCACTGATTCATCGTCACCCAGTGCAGACTGTTTAACCTAAAGAGGTGAAATTTGGTAGACAGTTAGGGTATTGTACGTCATGGAAACGCACACTAAGAAGGGATTTTTCAAAATTCCCGCGGGCGGAGAGGGAGAGCATTAAGGCTTAACTGGAAGAACAGCTTCTACTGTACTATTTTAGATGCAATTTTTTGTTTTTATCTGCATTTTAGTAGGGTATGCCATGGCAATGCACACTAAGGAATTTTTCAAAATTCCCCCACGGGCGGGAGAGGGCGAGGATTTAGTCTTCATCGAGTACTTAGGTGTATTAAATTGATAACATTTGAGACATTGTTATAAATATTTTTATCTATTTCGATTTTAAAAATGTTCGAACCGTTTTAAATTCGAATTTGTTATTGCATATTGGTTCGATTATAAAACGATTGTAAACGTTCCAGAAAATTGATCAAATTGAAAATAGTTCGTTTGATTCTCGGCAATTCTCATCATTCTCAGCGGTAGGTGTTATATAATAATTACTATGGTTGTTGAAATACTGAATATAAATGGGTTTGCTTGCAAAATCCGCACAGGCAAAACCGCAAGTAACAGCTAGTATACAAATATAAACATCTAAAAATCCAATTATAATCAGTTTTTAGATGATGATGATGATAAATAAATAATGGCATTTTTTTAAAGCCAAGTAGTTTTATGGTTGTGGATTAATAATAGGATAAAATATTTTACTTTCAATTTTAATAATTCAGCAATTATAAAAAATATGTAACTGTTAATTAGAAAAAGTAACCAACTAAAAAGTTGGCAAAAGTATATGTGCACAGTAAGTCAAATTCTGTTTTTTGTTAATATGCCACACTGTAAGGAATGTGAAGGTCTGAATTTGTATAAAGTTGGTCAGGGAGTCATAAAATTTAAAACAAAAATTTGAATAAGAACCCTGAACATAACTCGTGCCAATGAGTAATAGTTTATGAGAAATCATTGTTTAAACTTTTGCGTGCATTATATATTGTGTTCTATGAACAAATTGTGAAAAAAGTAAGCATAAATGAGTGAGTAAAGCGCCAGGTTGAAAAGCTCGACATCACGGATTTATCTTGCTTTTCTTCAACTTTTTATCACAATTTTCTTCTGAAGTGTCAAATCCAGTGAATTATTAGAAAATATATTTGGCCAAAAAATACTTTTTTGTAATTTAATAATTACAAAATTACCACAGAAGGCAGGAAATGCTGGTGCAAAATATACAATTTGGTTCCATACAATGAATGGAACAAAATTGTATATTTTGCATCAGCATTTACACCCCACACTTGCACTGTAGCTGAAAACTTGATTTCTTGCTTCAAGCAGTTTTGGACAAGTGCTTCATTGCACATCTCTTTGTCCAGTATTTCTGTAGAGGACAGAAGCATAAATCTTCAGACCAAATCATCTTCCACCATTGAGTATCTATCCAGGACAGGTTGTCCTTGCCTCTTGCATTCTACTACTAAAATTGAACATGGGATTCAGCTTACTTGTGTATGTAATCTGTTTGCCCTGTATTGCAACAAACTGCAACTGTCTATACATTCAAAATTCTGCTGCCTCCACAAATGTAACAGGTCAGTATTTTATGAGAAAGAAAATGCAAAATGTGATTTTCCCTGGCAGTAGTCATTGGCAGTCTGTTCCACTGCATCTGAAAGCAGCAATAGTATTCTGACAATAGACTTGTTCAGATGTAATTCCTGAGAAATCTGCACATGGACACTCCATTGTATTTTTCTGGATATGCTCACATACTGTAGCAGTTCAAACCTTTTTCTTCCATTGTTTTTATACTGCCTTTTGTTTGGCATATTAGCAACCGTGCAAGGCACAAAGCAGCAAAGTTTTCAAGTCAAGCAATGGTTGCAAATGTAGGGTGCATATAAATTTTTTGCCTCTACATTTTGAGTAAAATGTTTCCAAGAATACACTGAAATGCCTGTTACAGTGTATGTACCAATTTTTGTTGTAGAGGAGAACTTTGTTTTGTAAATGTTTACTTATAAATTGCTAATGATTCTGCTTTTCTTACTCTGTGTGATAATTACAGTACACACAGGATCAAGGGCTGGCACTACCACATGGGCAAACTGGGCTTTTGCCCAGGGCAGCAAATTTTTGTGAATGAAAATAATGAAGAGTGAAACTATCATAGTAGTGTAAGTGAAATTAATCTATTTTAAATAAAATTTAAATTTAAAAACATTCAAAAATTTCTTCTCATTTCTAATAAGTATGCATTTTAAAACTTTTGTTTTAATGTTGAGAGATAAGGGGCACAAATGCATGTCTTGCCCTGGGTGGCATAAACTCTAATGCTGGCCCCATGCAAGATATATATACAGTACATTTACTGCCATGGGTAAGGTATTTGGAGAAATTTTCATTGATCATGTTTATATGCTGTTTGAATATGCAAATTTGTAATTTGATTACTGGTTTGAGAATTTTTTATTAACACATCTATTGTAAATATTTGAGAATAAATTTATGTAAAAAAGCAGTTTTTAATAATCATTTTTAAATGTCCATTCTTATCAGATAATACAGATGAACAGCATATAAACATAATATAGATTTTATCTGAAATTATCAAAACAGTTTTTTGAGGGTTGACATGACAGGCCACAAATGGAAAATTCCTAGTAGTATTGGAAATGTTTGTGTTCTTCCCAGGCCCTTTTTGCCATAAAACTCACCAAGCTGTAAACTTTGTGAACATCTTTTAAAAATATTTTCACTCTACGTTAAGGCATGTTTAAAAAACATATTCATATAAGCATTAAAATTTTTTTATTAAAAATTAATAAAAATTCCTAATAGTAAATTGATTCAGTTTACATTTGCTGGAAACTGAAGAGGTTGTGATCTAAAGACATTACGTTTCCAGTAATAGCAAAGTGCATTTTGTTAAAAATTCCTAAATAAAATAACACAAAAAAGAAATAAAATCAGATGAAAATACTGTATACAGATACAGTAATATCTCAGTTTTGTCGAAAATTGTCTTGGTTTTCATCAGTTGCCTCGGATTTCGTTGGTGTGTTCACATGACCTCACTGCTAATTTTGCAAAAACAAAGGTGACCCACACATTTCCCCCTCTCCCCTCCTCGCAGTCGTCCATATGCCAAGAAGTCTTCAGAAAGGTAAATGCCATGTTAAATGTTCATTTATTCTTTACATATTAGTCTTTTATATTCATTTTATATTAATTTCTTATTGTTTTTTGTTTTAAACACTGTTAAACACTATAACAAATTTATTCTCTATAAAATGTTTTTGGTATGTATTTTGGAGTGTCTAGAACAGGGGTGTCCAACCCGCAGGCCACATGCGACCCAATAAATGTGTAAACAAAACCGACAAATTTTTTAATTATTTATTTATTTAAATGGCATAAACCTCAAAAAAGAAGTTTCACAAAGCTGTAAACCTTTATACATATTTTATTTTTTAATAGGAAGGAAATATTTTCAAATACAGTAGAGCGTCGATTTTCCGAATCAATTGGGAACTGGGATTGTTCGTATAATAACTGATATTTCGGATAACTGATTTATGTACGAAAAAATAGTTTAACGTATCCGATATCAAAATTTTTCTCCGTTGCGTGTCGCTTTGCGTTGAATTTTCGTCGATGTTAAGCCTAACAAAGACTATTGTATCGTTAAAAATTATTTTTTTTATTTTGTACAAACAAAATAAATATATTGAAAAATATAAAAATAATAAAAAAATTATACTTCAGATGTTAATTTAGTATCAAAAACGTAAAATATTTGAGTAGCCCAAGATGTAGCAAAAGATTGAAGCGCCACAGCACTGGCGAAAGTTTAAATTTGCCGACTGGAATTCTTTCGGATGATTGACTTTCGGAAAATCGACGCTCTACTGTACTTGAATGTGTGAATGAAGAAAGAATACTAAATAAAGCTGGAGTCATGACTCAAAGGATTATAGCCCCAAATTCAAGGAAAGGAGAGAAAGGCCAAAAGATAAAAAGAAGTGAGAAAGGTTGGAAAGTTAAGGATCAATGTTTGCATAACAGAAGGTCTATTTAACCTCTCTCTCCTTTCCCCAAATTTGTGTCTATAATCCTTTGAATCCCAACTCTAGCTTTATTTAATATTCCTTTCAGCATTGCAAGATTTGGCTACCCTTTTTTTAGTTTGGCGTAAAAAATATAATTTGTATTGTATTTTGGGTTACATATTATTTATAAATATATTAGTCGAATAAAAATGCACTTTAAAATGGTGTTTCATTGTTTTTTTATTAATTAAAGACCCCCCAAAAAAACAAATATTTGTTTTTTCAAATAAATTTTTCTCCTTTATAATAAATAAATTTATCTATTTCTAAGTAGAAATTAAAAGTGTCTGTAGAAGTAATTTTTTTAAAATATCCTTTTTTGTGCTAAAGTTTTAATACTTATTAATATAATCTAGACATGTAAACCCTTAAATAGCAAGGTAGAGGCCGAAGTTTTAAAGGCGAAAACATGTATGTCAGACGTTCAGCGCCGCTTCCTGTAAGCCTAGAAGTTTGACAATGGTGTTTGGAATGTCAAGCATGATTCCATTGTCTATCCAAACACCATTGTCAAACATCTAGAGTTACAGGAAAGCGGCGCTGAATGTCCGACGTACATGTTTTCGCATTTAAAACTTCAGCCTCAACCTCGCTAATATACTTGTGGCCAGAACTCCATGACTTCTTCTAATGTGGCTCAGAGAAACAAAGGTTGGACACCCCTGGTCTAGATCGAATTAATTGGATTTACTTTGATTCATATAGAAAAATTTGTCTCGGTTTTGGATTTTGCCAATTGTTTTTGGATGGATTAGCGACGAAAACTGAGGTATTACTGTATTCCAAAATCCAAAACATTGTTGGTCTCAAGAATTTTGAATAAAGGATTCTCAACCTGTAGTTATGTTTATTAATGCAAAGTTAGTGCGTGAAACAGGCTCCGAGATACACCTGTGAAGACTTATGTCTGCTCACACCAAAACTGTCAGAACTTTTCATGGAGTTTGGAGAGGACATTACACCAGAAGTGAAATTCATTTCCCCCCTCAGATTTTGGAGTTATCTGGTGTAAAATAAGACGTCATCTGTAACTGTGTCCAGGTTGTTTTTGGTCCTCAGTTACCTTTGTTCAGTCATCTTGTTTGATTTTCTAACTGCTTTTCAGAGTGTTCTTTTAGGAATGCCTTTGCATTTAAAATATTCCATATAAAAATGCCCTTTATCAAATTTCTAGTATAAAACTTTCCAACGATTTATCTGTGTTTGGACTTTTAGTCCTTCCATTTCTAAACTATTTTCAAAAGAAATGAGCATTCAGAATTAAATAACTTATGCAACAGAAAATCTGTATGTTAAATTTGTTTTTGTGCATGCATGTGCATAAAAAATTATTATTATATAGGGGTGTAAACTAAAAATTCAGTATGATGATATAAGTTTTTACATGAAAAGAATTATAAAATTTAAAAACTGTTTAATTAAAATAGATATAAACATACATATACTCTATATGTCATAGGCAGAAATATATATATATATATATCATATCAGATTTTAACAAATGCATTAAAATACATGTTTTCTTTTTATAATTTAACTTAAAAAAACATAAGTTATTTCACCTGTAAGTTTTAAGATGATCGTTTGTGCTTTGTCTTAAAAAAAAATCCACGTATTTAGACTTTTTAAAGAAACTTAATAAAAACAAGAAGCATACTCTGAATCTCATTTTAGTTGTTTAAATCCTGAACTTTTTTCCTCACTTTGTTGAGTACATCTTTCATTTTTTCATAAGTTCCGGTAGAATTTGGCAAATTTTCGAAAGGCAAGTGGTCCGAAACTCCAAGAGAGAATTTTGAAGGATTTGGTAAATTGTTGAATGGGTTGTGAGAAGTTACCACAGGAGTTCCTTCAATGATGGACAGCGAATTACTATATTTGATAGTTCTTTCCACAGAATTTTGGCTGTTGTCACTAACCGTGTCGAGTTCTTCCAACTGCAATGAATGTTTCGAATCCTGAGATAAAGAACAGTCTTTATTACTGTCACTGGTTTCTGATGTCTTTTCTAA
Source organism: Centruroides sculpturatus (assembly GCF_000671375.1). NCBI lineage: Eukaryota > Metazoa > Arthropoda > Arachnida > Scorpiones > Buthidae > Centruroides > Centruroides sculpturatus. The sequence goes on from NW_019384346.1 coordinate 184,168, forward strand.
TTCCAACATTATTTGCTGTTTAACTTCTTCTAAATCTGAAAGACTCAGATATGTCATTCTACCAGATGATATTTTCTCCTGATTTGAAATGATTGAAAAATTTTCTTCCGGTGGCGGAGGTGGAGGTAAATCCGAGGAGCTGTCGGGTGGTAATGGAGGAATAAACTTGCACATTTGGGTTTCTTTCTCATCCAGTTCTACCAGTTCTGTTCCTGAAAGTAAATGCTGTTTTATTATTCCAAACAAACAAAACAATAGAGTTGAAGTAATTGATACCAACTTCGTCTGCCAATATTTTGTATTTGAGAACAAAGTATATATTCTTATAAGAACAATGTTTTCAATTTTATATTATTTTATTTAATAACATTATTTTTTTAATCATGTACTTTTATTCAGAACATTTTACATTTCTGATATTGACAACTTTATGAAAGTTATTGTTTCTGCATTAGATTTACACATTTACACTAACATTATAAAATATATTTTATTATGTGGATACAAATTTCTGTTAAAATTTATAATAATAATCATATGCTGGTTTTTTTTTACTTTAGTAGTAGATTCAAAATATATAATAATCTTATTTATGTAATAATAAATAAGAGAAATTTTGTTTAATGGTTTGAATCTTATAAACAAAGGATAAATTATGAGGACGACAAATTTGGTAGTTTTTCAATATGAAAGTGACATATAGCAAAAAAATACATTAATATAAAAAATAATTAGGTAATAAAGAATTAGTCTTTATTATTATTTTTTCCCCTAATCAATAGATTATTTATTTTTAAATTATAATTGAAATAAATACCAATATCATCTACATCCATATCTTGGCAATCTTGATCTAGCCTCTCAACTTTGCGTTTTTTATCAGGCTTCACATCAAGTTTTCTTTTTCTGTATGGAACAGCTTCCTAAAAAGTTATTTTTTAGTTTTTATTAATTGTAAAACATAAAATATGGATATTTCAAAATTTATGTTATATTAAAAAAGCTTACAGGTGCTTTCATTTTTTTCTCTGCCTCAGAACGTAAATGACTAAATTGCATGGATGGCATTTTTAATGTTTTATATTCCTAAGATATTAAAAGTTTTTTATTAATCCATTTTTGAATGAAGAAATAAAATTAGAAATAATAATATAAGATCTTGCACTTATATACTTTAAAGAAAAAAGCATGTAAGATTAAAGGACTCTTTTAAAAGAAAATTTTAAAACATTTTATCTGACAAATTGCATTTTCATTTAAAAATATTTTTTTAAAGGTCCTTATAATATTACATCATCATCATCATCATCATTTATATATTAATAAGATACAAAGACATTATGTAAATTAGATCATTTAAGAAATTCAAAAAATTTTCTGCTTTCTAATAATTAGTCTTAACTTTGTGTATCCTCTTTGCTCTTGGATTTCTGAATGAGACCCACCTCCCAATCATAAAACATGCAATCAGTGAGGGTTCAGCCCTTGACTACTATGACATAATTTTTAAAATGTTTCCAATACATCTATAAATCACAGAATTGATTGACTATTATTATATTGTCACATGTTTAGGCTTTCTGTTATAGATGGTGATGCACCAGCAATATCTGAGATACACACATCCCTTTATTGACATTCAACATATTTAAAAATGGCTACAAGCAATTCTTTCTTCAATTTTATTTGTAATGTGATTTGGAAGACTATCATGCATTGTGTTTAAAATGTTATATTGATGTAAACATCATATTGACAGATATGTACTGTACTGTACCGTACATTGTATTAAGTTTGGGTATTAAAAACTAAAAAATGTTCTACTGAGATTAACTGAAGAGTTCTTCTGCAGGTATATACACACATATTACATGTGCCTTTGATTTAAACAATAAATATTCGTAGTGTATATGTTGCAAGTATAAGAAAATTTATATGAGCCTTTAATTTATAAATTTATTCACTTTCAAATTCATAAGAAAACAATATTATCGATAATTTCATTTATTAAACATGCATGCTTTTTGAATAGCATGCATGTATTATTTTTATTAATCATCACTATATAAAAATTGTGAAATCAAACACTTTCCATTTTAATACAAGTATGAAAAATTAATACGATAAAAATAAGATTTAACAATTTTTAATTTTATTCAAATTAATTATAAATGCAAAAATATATTTAAATCAAAAACTTACATCTATAAAATTCTGAGGTGCTGGAACATTAAATCCTGGATAACTAATCAGTTTTTTTGGATCATATTGGACTAAAATATATAATTTATTATTATTGACTAAAAGGTCTGTATTAAATATAATTTATTTTGTTGAGATAGCTAGAGTATTAATGTTTAGAGTAAAATTAGACTGATTATTTATAAATTATAACAAATATTCTTAAATGTTAGCTATAAATTGCAAAACTAGGACTATTTGAAAATAGTGTATACAGTAAAACCTCAATTATGTTACCACCTTCAGGGTATATAGTTTGAATGAGGTGGCCACCCAAATGGGTTAATGAGAGAATTGACATAAACAACTATATAATTCAAGTACTGTACTGTTAATCCTGTACTGTAATGAATCCTGCTAAGTTCAATACTGCATTTTTTTCACTTTTATAAATTTGTAAGTGAATTATATAATTCATATGCTTTATGTACTGTATTATTACTCACATACTGTTATTAGACATGTTTTGACATATGATGGCCAATGCAAGTGAGGAGAAACTGTTAAAATTTGAATTAAAGCTGCTCTACTGATGTGTTAATCTTCTTGAGACCTTTTTATATATACCATCTTATATCTTGTGTTTTATAGTATACACATTATACTTGCAAAATGTCCCACTCTCTCCTGTTACTGGTTAGGAGAGGAGGCTGTTATTCTTATTGAGAAACTTCAGATAATATCTAAGCAGGGCGATTGCTCATGAGTTTGACAATCAATGAGAGCCCAAACTCTAGTTACTGTATAACCTTGCATATAGCCTATTTTTGATTTGTGATATTTTCGACTTATGATGTGTTTTTCAGAATGTAACCCCATTGTAAATCAATCCACTAAAAAAATAGAGTATTGAAATACAGGATACACATACAGTACAGTATTAAACAGAATTATTTAATACCCATAGACAGATTCAACATCTATGAAATGATATTGTAAGGAACTAAGTCCGAGCTTTATTTTTATTTTACTTTTATTTTGCTTTTATTATATTTCTGTTTGGGGCTTATGTTTAGTTAGGACGAAGGTTTCCTTACCCATCACCCCAGAACGGTCAAAACGAGAAGATAAAGGATTAACCAACTCACCAACAACGAAACGACAGCGCCATAGCTAGAATTCACACTCACGTGCACGCCCGAGCGGCAGAATTGTAAGTCCACACTGAAGGGGGGACACCCCAATAGACTTTTAGGAACTTGTGTAACCTTAAATTAAACATCCCGATAATTGTTAAAGAAATGTTGTAAAAGGTTAACAAAGTATTGTCGAGAAATAAGCTACCAGATAACGAAGAGAAAACAAGAATGTTACGCGTAGATATGTAAATGAGGGGAGTGTCTCAAGTAGAACTGTGACGTCACCTCAGACTATAAGTACAGTAACTCAAGTGAAGATAGACGAGGTGAGCTCCTGAACCGAAAGCGTTGGTCTGCTAGTAGCAGTGAACAAGGTGTAAAAATAGGAAATCCTAGTAGGAAATTGAAGGTTCGATTTTGACGATAGGAAAACAGGAAAAGTCTTGAGTGGAGGAAAAAGGTTCCGAGTATTAATTGAGGTGACGGTTAGGATCGATAGTTATAAGAGAATTTGTAACTAAGTTAAGATTGAATTTTGTTTTGTCGGAATTCCAAGGGGAATAGTTTCTAAGTTAGAATAAGACTAAAGTTTGTCAGGTTGATTGTGATTTGATTTCTTATTTAATAAATTTGTTGTTTGTTTCTAAAACTTGTACATAGTATTTGTTCGACTTGATTAAACATTTATTATTGAGAGATTTTTTTTGTGACTAACTTTGTCCTTACTTTATTTCGGTGCATGCGAAAAGTCCAGGCCTGGCAACTAACAAACGCGAACCTGCGTAAAGTACCCGTTAGGTCCCGGCTCTTTAAGAAAAAATTTGTTGTAGAGCAAAACACTAAATATAGTACTTTACAATACTATTGGAAGAAAACTTTTACTGAGACCAAGATTAAAACAATTCACCTATTTAACTATGCATTTCAGATTGGAATTTTTCAATCCCTCTTCAGGCTCAAGACTTCAGTGCCTAAGGTTGTTTTATCCATTCCATTTTAATAATTTTTTTTAACAGTTTGAGTAAAGATTTTATTTAAATATTGTAGTTTAATAATTTTTTTCTGAATTCTCCTGTTAAACAGAAGTCACTAGATATAGAATTGTCAGAAAAATGTGTTAATAATTAAAACCAGATTTTACATCATCTTGTCAATATTTTTCATCGTTGTTTTGTGAATGATGTGTCAGTGATGTAGACCAATATATACTTATCTTTCTTCTTACTAAATTCTACAACCAGATCACTTAAATCTTCAATTTAATTTGTTGAGTGTAGTGTATTTTATTTGATGATCATCTGCAAGATGATCTCATCAAACTGTTCCCAAACTATAAACAAATTGAGATTTGTTGCTAAAGTGCTTTAAACTGGATTTAGGAGTGCGTGTTTCCTTGTTTTGTTGGCCACATAAATAGGAGTGTCCAAAAGTGACATTCATTTCTATCTTGGCTACTTAAATGAGATGGCCACCAAGATAGAGTTTGATTTATATTAAAACTTAGGCAGTTTTACAGGGAATTTCAGGGGTGCCATATAAGTGAGATTTTACTGTATTATAATTTTGAATGGAACTGTTATTGTCATACCTATGAACATGAGTAAATTTTTGTCAAAAATTTACTCAATATACTGATAAGCATCATAAAGCATTTTTAATTTAGATAATTATTTGACATACCTGTAAGAAGGAAAACTTATAAATTAAAATCATAATTTTATCTAGTATCAAATATTCACTACTATTCATAAATTTTTGTCATTGTTAGAAAATATGATGAGATTCAAAATTCCATCACAATTGTTCAGTGTTGCTTAATTCAAGTTTTTATAAATGAATCAATTCTTTTTTGAAAAATATGTAATAAAATAAGATTTATTAATATTCTTCAAATGTAACAAATATAAATTAGAGAATTGTTATACATTATAATTGAAATAATAAAGTTATGTTTCTATAGAATAATCATCTTTCATCTAAATTTATAAGTTGTTTTGAAACACTTCTTCCAAAAAATAATGATTGTATTGCATTATATTTATATATATAATAAATGAATTTAAATTGATATGAATAAAATGTACTTACTTCTTGGATAATTACATTCTATTTCTCCATCCTCTTTGATTTCACCTTCAGCTAAAACAATATTTTAAAAAAATTTTATTTAGATTATCATCTTTATTTATAAATATATTTTTAAATCAATAAAAATTTCCATACAAAATTCTGAAACAACAATATATTAAATGTTTATTCATTTATTTTTATTTCTTTTCTAAATTTATATATAAAATAACTATACAGAAAAGAAGAAAAATATGCAGCAGTATTTGTTAATACAGTAGAGAGTCGATTATCCGAATCAATTGGGGATTGGGATTGTTCGGAAAATCGATATTTCGGATAACCAATTGTGTACGAAAAAATATATTAATTTATCCCACGTTGAAATTTTTCTCCACTGCGTGTCGTTTCGCGTTGAATTTTCGTCGATGTTAAGCCTAATGAAGACTATTGTATCATTAAAAATTATTTTTTTTATTTTGTACAAACAAAATAAATGTATTGAAAAATATAAAAACAGTAAAAAATTATACTTCAGAAGTTAATTTAGTATCAAAAACGTAAAATATTTGAGTAGCCCAAGACATAGCCAAAGATTGCAGTGCCACAGCACTGGCAAAAATTTAAATTTGCCGACTGAAATTCTTTCGGATAATTGACTTTTGGATAATCGACGCTCTACTGTATTTTGTTTTACAAAAAATCTTATATTTTTTTCATTCTCTATCCTTAGCAGTAGGAAAAAAGAGATGAAATAAATTTTAATTTTTCCCTTACAAATCATTGTAATTTGAATTTTAAATATATTTGACTGTTTTATTTTATTTTTTCATGTGGCTCTGAAGATGCCTTAAATAATAAATGTAAACGTATGCATTGATGTTTTGATTTCTTTAAATAATTGGCAAAGTATTATTGACAAGTCATAGTATTTTGTTACATATAAGTACAAAGGCTATTTTATTGTTTTATTGGCAGGTGGAAACAGTATTGTAACTTATTAATTCTGAAATAAAACATGCACAGTCGTTTAGTGAAGTAGTCTCCATCTTCATGGACAACCTGCTGCCAAACTTCTAGGAGGCAGCAAATACCATCTGTAGTATCATTTTTAACTAGTATCTGATGAGACCACCCTAAGGCAAAGAGGATATGTTAATGTCTAAGAAGCACTTGTCTCTAAGAGTTCTTTTATTCTCAGGAACATGTCAAAGTCACATGGACTTACAAGAATATCCACTATATTCACCTGATGTATCTCCTACTGCCATCTGCTTAACAATGTCCTCACTTGCAATGAAGAATTACTGTGCACATGTCATGCAAGATAATTGGATTGATTGTAGCAATGTAGCCTTTTATGACAAATTGTTGAACAAAAATGATGTTAGATACAGTTATCACTTCTTTAAACGTTAACTGTCTATCTTTGTGGTACACAATGAGACAAGATGACCTATTAGATTAGAAGTTTATGCAATGATCATTAACACTTACCTGGTCCTTACTGCAGTATCTCTTTAGAGCATCCTTTCTCAAAGTGGGCAATAATGCCCCCTTGTGGGCACTGGAGGCTTTCAGGGGGCAGTAGAAGATTTAGTGATTAAATATGAGTGTTATTTCTTCTCATTAAAACATTCTTTGATTTCAGAAATAGGATATGGGTCACATCCTATCTATCCTATACATATAATAATGCTTGTTTAAACATTATATTTGCAACTTACCTTTTTACATTACCATCAACAGATGGTAATGTAAAAAGGTAAGTTAAAAAATATGGGGACACTAGATTTTTTTAATCTCAAAGTGGGCAGTGGTTGAAATAAGTTTGAGAACCTGTGCTTTAGAGTGTGGGGATAATTGGCAGTGCCACGCATTTGATTGTTATTTCAGCTCTAATAGGACCTGACCCATGTTTTGTCAATTGCAATAATCTGATAAAGAAAACATTCTTCTTTATGATTGTAATACTGTAGATCAGTGGTTCCCAATTAGTTTTTCCTGAGTTTCAAGAAAAAGCTCAAACTTGCGTACCCCTTACAGCAGAAATTCATATTAATCCACACTAATATTATAAATTCGAAGGTAATTCTGTCTGTTACCTTTTCACTTCTAAACCGCTGAACAGGTTTTAATAAAATATCTTACTCCCACGAGAAAATTTGATATAATGCAGGCAAAGCTGTGGGTAGACAGCTAGTGATAAATAGAATAAGTTTTTTTTACATTTATTACCTTTAAAATACAATTCTAATAATGAAAATAGCATAAGGTTATTTAATTTTAATGTGACAAATGTGCACAATTTTCTTTGCACAACTTTGTAAAATCTGGTTGCTTTTTGGTCAGCTTCAGTCTCAAGTCATCTTCTAGTTGAAGTCGGTGACAATGTTTAGTTTTCATGTTTGTCATGGCTGAAAATCTGCTCTTGCAGAGGGTATGTTGTGCAAAATGGTAGTAAATATTTTATTGCTGCTTTACTGACATGATAACAATAATTGTACAATTAACACAATTTGTTTCTTGCGTAAGAATTTCATTTAGGTATTGTCACAATTGCATTTTTTTTAATGAAATTTCGAGAATATTTTTAGTTATAAATAAATGAATTTGTGCATTCAATATCATGTTGTAAATTGCCGAATTTTTGATGGTCCACCCATTATTTTTTTGATTGCTTTATCTCATGCATTTAAATTTTAAATCGACTGATTTTAGATTGCCACGCGTACCCCTTCATGCAATTTCATGTACCCCCAGGGGTACACATACCACTAATTGGGAACCATGGCTGTAGATGAATTTGAGCAGTTTCCATCTGTTGCAATTTCTCTGCATGTCATTCAGAGAGTGAGGCACCTATCTTGCAGCAATTTTGTCATGCATGCATTCTCAGCTTCTTTGTCCAGGTGTGGTAAATACCAGAAGATGCAGTTTCTACTTCAGCACTCGTTTTTTGGCAAAATGGCTTCCATATGTTGTCTGTCTGTTCAGTGAGTGGATGGCCATCATCATGTATAATTTCAGTATTATCCCATTTTCTTGTCTGCAGAAAAAAACTTTGTCCCATTGGTCAACAGTATAATATGGCAATGCAGCATTGCCACATGCCTAATGTAAACTTTTGTGGCACTGCCATGCATTTTGTCTGTGCACAACTTAAATTTTGATAATATACCATTATTCTTGGTGAGTAAACATTGTTTAGGCTGGTAGAAAAAATGCTTAAATATTTGACATTATTCTATTTCTAAGCCAGAAATGTAAATGGGAAAAAATACACAAACAGCCAAAAAAAATATTTATGAGCTTTTGACAATTTTCCAATGACGTTGCTGATGCAAAAAAAAAAAAGAAAGAAAAAAATAGTTCTGCTTGAAACTACAGAGGCTATCAGTTTCATTAATATGTTTGAAAAGCTTAAGATTTATATTTTGAATTCTAGAAATAAATTTAATTGTAGTTATACATGGATAATTCGTATATTACATACATTTGGAATCGTAGTCTATTTTAAATCTAATGAACTAATGATTAAATTTATTCACAAAAAGTATAATATATCATACATTAATTACGTAATTACAAAAAATCCTTGGTTTTATTTTGGTAACAGAAAATGATTGTGAATGTTAAAAAGCTGCATCAAATATTTTTGATTGTTAGCAAAAATTATGAAATGATTTTACTACTACTATGGAAGATAAATATTTAATACATACGCTTTCCTTCAGAATCATACATCGTAATGCCTGAACTTTCTACTTCTGCCATTTTCAACCATCCTGGAGGATATCCTAAAATTCTCATATGATATATATACAATGGTAACTGGTAAGATTCCAAATCTAGAGCTTTACGAAGATTTTCACTAAATATAAACCAAAAACAATTTCAGATAAAAATTAAAAGTAAATTTAAATTAAAATAAAAATCTTATATTACCTAATAACTCCTGGTTTAAATTTTGGATTTTGATCTGAATCTTCATGATAACGACCAGCACTATTTAAAAATAAAACAATTACAAGAAATTTTCTAGTAATGCATATACTAACTGCAAAAAATGACAATCATTTTCAATAATGATATACAGTAGAGCGTCATTTATAGTCAGTTATCCGAAAGAATTCCAGTTTGCAAATTTAAATTTTCGCTAGTGCTGTGGTGCTGCAATCTTTGCTATATCTTGGGCTATTCCAATATTTTTTTTGTTGATGTGTGTTTTAGCTGGCAGCACAGGCACTTTTGTGTGGTGTTTTTCTGAGGACTGTGTGTCATGCTGAATCAAATGTTTTTGATACTAGATTAACCTCTAAAATATAATTTTTTTTGTTTTTATATTTTTCAATATATTTATTTTGTTTGTAAAAAATAAATAATTTTTAACGATACAATAGCCACGATTATTATTTTAAAAAGTTTACGTTAGGCTTAACATCGACGAAAATTCAACACAAAGCCACACGTAATGGAGAAAAATTTCAACATGGGATAGGTTAATATATTTTTTCGTACATAATCGGTTATCAAAAATTAAGTTATCTGAACAACTCCAGTCCCCATTGATTCAGATAGATGATGCTCTACTGTAATTAGATACAAGGTTTGTGCTGCATAGTGCCAAAATTGCCACTTGATAATATTTTTATTAAAGTGGTGATAAAAATATAATATTGATAATAAAATCCCTAGTCCACTTATTTTGACATTCAGAGTAAAATTGAATCACAAAGCACACTTCAGGAAAAGCAGCAGAATGCAGAGTTTTTGTGCAATGGGAGTCCCATGCACCAAACACAACAATGTCATGATGTCATATGTCAAGTTTGGACAGGAAAGCAGTTAATGACGTTGAGAATCAAAGGCAGTTTTCTTGCAATGCCCGCCTAGCATTTGCAGATAGGGAATTTTTTATCAACTGACAGAAAATTTGGGAAATTTTTTGGGTAACACTTTTTCACTTTCATCTTTTTTCAGTAAACCAAAGAATAAAAATTTTGACATGACAGAACCTATGAAATAGGCCTATTGCTTAAGCATTGTGATCAAATGTGTTATTTGGAATTATTCATTAAAAAATGATTCCTATTTCTAAGTGACAGCTTAACATGTTGCTTTTGCTTTCCAGATGCCAAACCAATAAGACTACCAGGCACTTGCATTAATTAATAAGTAAAACTGGTGGTGATAATTATAAGTGGCAAAAAAAAATTAAAACTGGCAAAATAATTGGCAATTGTTCTTAATTTTCCAGAGTGACTTCTGTAGATATTAGTTATTTATATTCTAAGAGACAATTATAAATTTAAAGAATTGTAAAATTACATATCAACTTTGGTCATAAGATGAGACTTTGGTATAAAAAAAACCTGTATCTTATATGTGAAGTTGTGATCTCCCATAGGCTAATGAATTTTCCAAATAGCCTTCAGTAGACTACCGTGTTTCCCCGAAAATAAGACAGTGTCTTATATTAATTTTTGCTCTGAAAAGTGCGCTAGGTCTTATTTTCAGGGAATGTCTTATTTTTTTCAGGAAGAAGAATTCACATTTATTATTGAACAAAAAAATTCTCAAGTCGAACTTAGACGAGAGTGACTTATATCCGGTGTGTCGGACAATCGCCTTTTTATAGCGTCAACATCAGACTCGATGACCAATTAGTGCTTACTGAACCGTAGCACTATGCAAATGTCATGTGGCGTGATTCCCGGCCGACCAATTAGCCATCACCAGCCGTAACGTTATGCAAATCTGTGATTCCCAAGCCATAGTCTTATGCAAATCATGCCGTGTGGCGTAATTGTCTGCTGACCAATCAGTGGCTGTACTTTCAAAAAGCCAACGGCCACTTTCAACCATCTGTCGATGACCGTTACGACTAAAAAAAACTTCGATAGGTCTTACTTTCAGGGGGAGGTCTTATATTTCGCAATTCAGCAAAATCTGTGCTAGGTCTTATTTTCTGCGGATGTCTTATTTTCGGGGAAACACGGTATAAGTAATCCTTACCTAGCCCAACTCTTTAATTAAACTATAACATTTTTTATATTTAACATTTTTATTAGTAATAAAACTGTAGACAAAACTGTCCAAAAACGAATAATTCTCCATTGGACAAACTTTTACAGAAAAATTTTTATTAATGTTATTATTATTTGCTATAGCTAAGTTATTAAAGAGATATTATGCTAATGAATATATTTTTCAAAAAAATTTTTTTGATTATAATCTTTGGTCTATTTTCTTTTCAAATGTGTATGCATACAAAATAACAATGCACACTGTTATTCTGAAAAATTTATACATCAACTCTTATTATAAAATTTTAGTCTTATGTCTAAAACTTAGAATAGTATATACAGTAACACCCCGAACTTACGCAATAGGTGGGACTGAGTGATAACCGCGTAAATTATGTTACACCTCTATCCATTCCTCACCATATTAATATAAAAGAATTCCTATACTACACACTAGACCAACTTCATGCCCCTCAATATAACAATAAGAGCCTTCTTTTATCAATATTATAAACCCATTAAAAATATCAAGAATCTACTTTACTTCAAGTACCACATATATATAAATCATATTGCAAAAAATACTACATATCTAAATATTTTATCTTTATTAATTTTTATTCTTTTCAATTTATAATCATTGTATTTTTTTCTTGTTCTACTGTTTTTGTATTACTTTATTGAAATTTGTTTTAATATTTATTTAAGGGGAAAGCACTTATTGTCTTTGTGACATCGCCTGTAAAATTAGATTAATAAATACATAAATGCTAAAAGTACTTACTTTGTTCGATTTTGAGAAAACATTTTCCTATTAAGATATATTTTTTTACGATCTAGTTTTTCTGTACATTTATTTACAGTATGATTTCCAAGACAATTAAAACAAGTGACCAAACTAGAAAAGAAAATGAAACGTTATGTTTAAAATAAAGAGTGAACAAAATTGAGAAATATGTAAAATTATTTTTGTATAACCAACAATACAATTCTGCTTTTATTCAAGACTTGTTAATGGTCTTTTCAGTCTTCTATTTATATACAATGATTCACAAAAGTGATCAGGCACTTTTCTGACTCAGCTAATTTATACTAATAATTTTGAAATAAAAGTAATATTAAACAAAACTTTGTTATTTTCTTTACTGAAATTAAATTAACTATATATTTTCCAATTATGTTGCCAATAAAAGCAAAAAGTATAAAATCCACAATACAAAATTTATCAGATATNTTAAATTTATATATATTTTTAAATTTATTTTATATTTATTGAAAACAATCAAATACTTACTTTGTTCTTTTTGTCTCTGTTTCTTCAAATGAAACATTTTCTGAACTTACATCTTCAACATAATTTTTATCATAACTAAAAGTTAAGGTCAATCAACAAACATCAATTAATATTTCAAAATCATATATTAATTCATTTTTATGTTGTTCTTAAAAATTTTTAACTGCATGATTAATGCATTTACATTATTTTCTAATAATGTATTAAAAAATATAATTTCAATGATACTATGAAGCAAGCATATTCAAGATTTCATAAATCTGAAGAGTTCATGCATTAAGGAGATCGTCCAGCCCAACAATGGTCCAATCCGAAGCAGAGTCAGTAGCTTGCATTCAGATCTGTCTCCAGATGGGATCCCTGTGAGATATGTCCCGCTTTGCTGACCCCCTCTGGAAAAACCAAACTTTGTCCAAGCGGAAGGCAAAATTGTTTTGTCTCCGCCAAGCAACAGGCCTACATGACATTAGTATACGTAGTGTTGGCATATTTACAAAAAGTCCCTAAAATATATCAAATATTGCTAAATTCCTTTTCTGCTACTGTCCCAATTAAGCATTTAAATTATGTATAAGTTTTAGTTTAGTTTCCATTCTTTGAGATTTGGCCCAGAAAAGCAACTGCCTCAATTAAACATAATTGACTATACTAAAACTAATAAATAAACAACTTTTAATATCAAAAGGAAAAAATTATATATATATATAAAATTTAATACGTTAAAGGATACACAGGGATATCCCAAGATGACGGTGATTTCGTCACATTGTCTTCTACAGGGCAGACATCTAAGCAGAAGTTCTGATACAACTGAACTTGGTTTCTTTCCTTTACAAAAATCAAATATAAAAATTTCTAAATAGTTTGATATAAAATATGTAGAATATAAAATATATTCATATTAATTAAAGTAATGACATCTTAATCAAGCTATAATTTTATTACACAAATTTGACTTTATAGCATTTTCTAACATCAAAAGAAAGAAATGAAATAGACTATACGCTTTGCATAATGGGTGCGTTCGTTAATAGCGGTCACTCTGCGTCTCCGCTACTACGGGAGTGCGTTGCTGTTTGTAGGCATTTAGGAACGACGGTGAAAGAAAGAAAGATGGCGGCGCCCTCACTATCGATAATATCATGATGGAAGAATCTATAATTCTAAAATATGAGCTTTTAAAGGCAAAAGAAGAGTCCCAATTGTAAAATTTAACCATAAAATGGATTATTTGTTAAGAGCATTCAAAATAGCTACGAAAAAAAATTCGAAAAGACACTTACATCATCGCGTACACTAACTTGCGCTTTCACAACTTCTAAATTTTCATTCCTAAATCCACATAATGGGCCCCGAAACGAAACTATCTGAGCCATGGAGGACGCCATGTTGCTTTCCACTGTAAACTACTGCTACAAGCGGCCGTTTTTGCCGTTCGACGGCGCGCACTCCGACCGGAATTTAGGAACGCGTTCCGCAGGAATTTTTAAACGCTCGCGCGGAGTTACGCGGAGGAATAAAAGAACGCACCCAATAAGCAAAGTTATAAAACTAACTAGATCTAAAGTAATTGAAAAATAACTTATTTAATTAATACCATTCTTAAAAATTACGGTTTTCCCATCAAGCGAAGTTCACAAAAATAGATTCTGTATTATGTCAATCTATAACTTTTTGAAATAAAGTACTGTATAAAATTGCCGCGTTGACTTGTAGCCGTATCGGTTTCGATACGGCTGAATAAGCAAACCAATGGCATAGTCCGTTTCATTTAAAACGGATCATATCATTGGTTTGCTTATCCACCCGTATTAATTAACACCGCTTTACTACTCAACAAGGCCATTGTTCTGCGACAAACAAACGTTTTTTTTTTCGCAAAACAAAACAATTTGTTGCCAGATTGGACGATTTCACGGCGGAAATTTAGACAATTCTTTTAAAGAGATTCTTGATACGCTTCTCGTTTTATAATTTCATTATTATTAGTTATTATTACATTTATTAATTAATTAAAAGCATTTTCTGTGTGACGTGCAATTACATCAATGTACAGTATAGCTAAGCTAATGTAAAGCCAAGAAAAAATACAGCAAAAAATACTGAGAATGAGAAATACAGTAATACCCCGACTTACGCGAACCCGGAGTTACGCGATTTTCAAATCTCGTCGATTCGTCTTTTGTTTGAGCGCCACGCAACTCTTGATTATTCACTCCCCCACACTATTGTTCAGCTTACGTGTTCGGACGTGTCGCGCGGAATCGACGCATAGCTACAATTTATTTTGTGTAATTTATTTCTGTTTGTTATATCTAGGGAGACTCGAGAGACTCTATGTGATGATTTCTTGTAACCCTGAACGTAATGTAACGTAATGAACGTAAATGTTCTCGTTAATCTTATCTCGCCTTTTGAACCAAAAGGCGAGATAAGATTAACGAGAACATTTATTAGCTTACATACATCCGACTTGGATTTTACACAAAAGGCATCTGCAATCGTGAACAATTGACGAAAAAAGTATACATTTATCAGATAATAAACAAAGACTCATTTTGTAAACAATTTACCTTTTGTATATACAACTGACAAGATTACCTTTCAAATTATAAACAGACTCGATCCCAAGCGGTCTTTTGATCGTCGGACATACAAAAGAAATGAACAGATGGCGCCTAACTTAAGCGCGGTTTACAATAACGAATATGATTAATCTTAACACTCTACTATGTCATCCAAACGAAGTAGAACTGATTCTTCTGCATCAAACAAGAAAAGAAAAACTTTATCTTTGGAATGTAAAGTTAACATTATTAAAGACTTCGATACAAAAATGAAAATTTGTGAATTGGCAAAGAAGTTTGATCTACCGGAATCGACGGTCAGAACAATTATAAAAGGTAAAGAAAAAATTCTCGAAGCTGTAAAAAATGCTCAATCTTTAAATTCAAGCATCATTCGTAAACGTCACGGTATTATCGCTGAGATGGAAACAATGTTAAAATTATGGTGTGATAATCAAGTAAATGTGAAAAATTGTATAATAATATAGTTTGTTATACATATGTATTATCTAAGATTTTATTAAACATTTTTTTCTAAATTATTGTTTTCTTTAGTCTCCGGCCCCAATTAAAAATAATTTGTATGTATTTATATGCAAAATTATACCCCGACTTACGTGGTTATCGCTCGGTCCCACCTATCGCGTAAGTTCGGGGTATGACTGTACTACTGTAAGTGTAAAAAATTTAATTTACAATAATCTTTCCGTTAATAAAATTAAAAACACACGAAAAGCAATGAAAGAATGTCGACTCAAAAAGTTATTTTCAGAAGCGTTTTTATACTGAGCGGGATTTTTAACTCACCACTCGGTAGAGTTAAAAGAATCGACCCAGTGGACACTTAAGACCTGTTTAGCAAACCCATTGTGGATTCGGCTAGGACAACAATGGGGCCCGGTGACGAGGAGCGGAACCCGATATATACGGACTGACCATTCCCGAAAAATTCTTGGGTTTTCGACCCGCCCGGATTCGATTCCGGGTTCCCCAAAGCGGTAGGCTGCCACTCTAATCGCTCGGCTATTTGGCCGTCTACTGGGCGGCAGTAAGTTCAATAGCCGGAATGACGGAGAGCCACTACATCAAGAGCGAAATTGGCCATATTTTCGCTTCTATTTTAAATGAAATTAAACAGTAAAACAGATGCAATAGGATTAGCGTACGTTAGATGAGCTTCAAAATAATGTATGAAACTAAATTTAATTCATACTCAAGTTCCTTAACGAATTGGAAATTATTTTACTTTACCATATTCTAGAGAGAGGCTCTTGATCGAAGATGCAATCTCTCTACTAAAGATGGTTTCAAATGATTTGCGACAGCGGTTTGTGATGCAAAAAAGCGAACTGTATTTTGAGACAAAACCAACAGGAAAATGCTGCTACAAATAGGGCGCGATAGTTTACCATATCACAATTCTCACGAGGCATCGGCCAGATGACCAAGCAGTGTATGTATGCCTTCCGCTCTGGTGACCTGGACACGAATCCGAAAAACCCCTGGAAATTTTCGGGATCTCGGTTATGTCGAGTCCATTCCTCACTACTAGGCCACCCCATTGTGCGTCTGCCAAATCTATGATGGGCTTGATTAAAATAAACCTTACAAGTATTATACCTGTCCTATACCGATTTTGTGAATTTTGGCACAAAAGCAATGTCTGATATGACAATGCGACCATCCAAACCGTTTCATTCTATGGACCATAATGAGCAAGTAATGAATAAATAAATGTAGACTTTTTCATGGCAGACGAGTTAGTAGTTTGGTCACGCTGGCATTGATCTGTCTAAGAGCAGCAGCAGCAAGAGATCGATGACGTGATTGTTATCCATAACGTGATATTGTATTACGCATTAAAATACCAACACAGTTGTTATTTGGAAAAAAGAGTAGTTTAATATTAACCATGATTAAATTTTTAAATATCACGACTCGTTTTCACATTAGTTCAAATTGAGAAATAAAACAAACCAGTGAATCAATAGTCATTTCATGCGGCAAGCTTATTTTAATTATTATCCCAATCAGGATGGCATCTAGTATATTCCCAACAGTAATTATTTTTGGTGATTACATTAATATTAATATACTTTACTCGGAAAATGGAAAAGCGGTGCAAAAATAATAATGGCTTTCAATCCATAAATGGTACACACACAAGCACTTGCTACACTGGGCACATTTTATACTATTTTGATCTCAATCCACAGCATCACAGACAAGACTGTCACTCTCTGTAAATGTGAAGCACACTTCATTGACACTGAGGAATCTCTCTATCAGTCGGAATACTGTGAGTACGAATCATGTTTGAAAATGTCAGCAGATAATTGAAAGTGCAAGAGAGATTGCAACTTGATTAACACCTTTTGTGTATGTTCCAATTGTCATCGTTGTGCACCCCTTTAGTTTTGGGGAATACCTCTAGTCCTGTAAGAATTCCTCTAGCAAGGTATTTTAACTGCCGATGAAAGGTGGTGTTAAGAGGTTGCACCAGAGAGGTAGGTTTCTGGTACAATTTTTAAAGTAATTTCTGATGTATTAATACTAGCAGTTTGACCTAAGAATTTTGTATATGAATCCATACTTGAGTGTCCTCCTCATGAATCTATCACAAGGAAACTTTTCTTTAAGTTTGGGACTATAGTAGAACCTGTTTAAGAAGTTCTTGCATAAGTCGTCCAAATTTTTCAGTCCAATTTACATTGTGTGTTAAAATTTTCTGCATAACAAGTTTCCGTGCAAGTTTTTCCCATATAAGAAATTCAAAAATGTCTGTGAAATCAACGATATTTTACCCACTTAAGAAGTTTCAGTTGGAGACAAATTGTAATTTTTTTCTCACCATAACTTTACCACTTAAAAAAATGGCAAAGTTTTAATAAAGTTACTCCAGATAATCACCATATAAGTTGCAGCTCGTTGCATCATTTGCCAAACCTCATTTAGCATTAAATGCGATGGAATTAAAGCATTTACAAGGTATGCTGATTGCGAGAAGCATCTCATTTACCTTAAGCCTGGTCATTGTGTCATTCAAGGAAGCAGTTTCCAAAGATGGCAACCTAATGCTGGCATGCATATCCACATATAAATGGATAATTTTCAGGTTTTTTTTAGAAAGATTGATTCTGGATTTCCTTATCATTTTCCATTCTTAAGGTACATTTATTAATTAATGAATGTACCATGCTCATAATGTAAATCATTAACTGTTCTAAACTGAAATAAACTTTAGAAAGTACTGTACTTGAAAGAATTGGAATCGGGAGAAATTTTTGATATCGTCCATCACTAGTTGTTTTAGATTTGTGCATTTTTTTCAAAACATTAGCATTAAATGCATAAGTCCAAGCAAATTAATGTTTAAAAAAAGTAAAAATTAAAATAAGTTTTATTTAACACAGTGATGTCATACACATTATTTCAACCTCAGTGGCATGCAGTGACATTTGATGATAGGGAAGCTGTGCCAACCCTGGATAGAATCATTGAAAGCATTATACGATATTTTGGTGTATAGCATCCATGAGCTAAACCGCGAGGTTAGTGCTCTGTAAAGTGCATAAGCTAATGCCTGTAATCTGGCTGCTTTACACCATTGAAATATTTTTGCCATGGAAGCTATCTTGTATTCGACAATACAGAGCTTCCATTGGGAATACGCATATTCAAATATACAATAGCAATTGTATCATTGTTTTTCACATGTATAGAAATTTGTAATAAAATACATAATGCTGTTATAATAAAATATTAATTTTAATTAATTCAAAGTACGTTAAAATATGAAAATAATTGCACAATATGTATTTCTATTTTAGAAAATACAAGGGAAGTGGTGCTTCCACAGCTTCCATGGACAGCACACTGCTGTTCAACCTGTAGTTCTTATTTGAATACATTGTCTCTGGCTACTGTTGATTGCCCACCAGTGGCCAAGTGGTCTTCATACCCTGAACACTGGGAGTTCAGTTGTGGGTTCATGCCTTGCTCAAACGGGTTGGCCATGTGGAGTTTTCCAGTTTTTTTCCACGACTGTAACGCCTAAATAGGGGCCAGTTTTCCTTAAAAAGACCTCCCGGAAGGCATCCCCCATGCAGATCGTCCAAGTGTTGCATTGCCATAACTAAACTAAACTAAAAAACAAACTGGCCACTGTTGGTCTACTGGATTCACAGGTGATGTGCAACCTCTAAGATAAATATTTTGCATGTTTGGTAAATACAAGTGTTAATTGCAATGTAATTCTACTTTTTCTTTCTTTCATAACTTGGATCTGCCTTTGCACCTGATTTTTGTATTTCTTGTGGTCTTTTAGCAATTTCAACTGCGTAAGACAACACAAAATCTATTATATGTAAGAATCTTATACCATAATCCAAAAACATGAAGCACAAAGATAATTTTGTGTTTAAAAACACTTAAATGCCTTTCATAGGTTATACTTTGTCTTATAATTTATATGAATATGTAAAAATAGCTATTGAACCAGTGGCATTGATATTACAAGAGAGAAAGAACTGATGTTAATTTAATATTGGTTCTTTATCTCTCTATTTTTGTAAAATTACAAAATGTACAATTGCCACCAACTTACTTTCTTGCATTTCACATTTTAAAACATTCTTTTTCCATAAATGTTAGAATCTAATTTTTGATGCTTTTTACCTGACAGAATGCAAGCATTAATTTCCATTACCTTCTGACTAGATGTAACATTGTGGATTATCATTATAGTCATGTGACTTGTGCATTTTTTTTGTTTGAAAATATACATAGCAACATTTTCCACTTAAGGCTTTAGAAAGAAGTTCTACAATTATTTTCATTTTTTTCCTTTAGTAAAACTTAATCTATGCAAGTCCAGGATAAAGTAGTATATGTAAACTGAAATTGTTAAAAAGTAGACTTGTGCTGCTTTGCACAATGGTCTTCACATATTGAATCTACTATTGCCATATTCCGTACTGTAAGATATTTACACAGATGATGTTAGTTAGTATTAGCATTGTAGCAAAAGCACACATTATTCTCTGCTGGAATAAGAATCCTATGATGTTACAAGCCTAAAAATTTTCTTCCAAATAACTTATAAACATATAAAATTTTTAATGAAAAAATTTTAAATCATTTTTTTTTATTAATTGTAATGTTTATAAATGTAAAATAATAAAGCAGTAAAAATTTGTAAAAAAAAAGACAAAGCACATAATGTCTAAAAAATTTTAAAAATAAATTAGTTCCAATTAATTAAAGAAGCAAAATTCAAAATTAAATTATACATTTTAGATTAAGTTTAATTATTCAATTAATGAAAACTGTACTATAAGAGACTCATAAAATATTAAGAAATTATTATATAGGGATCTAATAATATCCAAAGCAATAGATTACAGAGAAATCTAGGCCTATTTGGAGATAATTAATATAATTCACTTATGCTTTTCAATACTGTACTGTCATTTTAATTTATAAGATTTTAAAGTATAGAAGAGCATCAATTATCCGAATCAATTGGGGAGTGCGGTTGTTTAGAAAATAAATTTTTTGAATAACCTATTATAGACGAAAAAATATATTAACCTATCCCATGTCGAAATTCATTCATTCAAATCCCGGCATGTCCGTAAGTACCCTCTCACGGTCACGCCAGTGCTGCCAGCTAAAACATGCACACCAACAAAAATAATATTGGAGTAGCCCAAGACAACCAAATATTGCAGCACCACATCACTAGCGGAAATTTAAATTTGCCAAATGGAAAGCTTTTGGTTAATTGACATTTCGGTTGATCGACATTCGGATAATCAATGCTCTACTGTATTCACTACATAAAGAAAGATATTCATTTAAGTAGAATTTATTAATATTTTAATATCATAAAGATCAATTATATTTCATATAACTTGTATTGCAACTGTTTTCTCTTAAAATTTACCTAAAAAAATAAAAGATTTTAATTTAAAAATAAAAAAAAATTTTCTTACTTTTTCATCAAACTGGATAAGTGCATCATCCTCTTTTGATAAAAGATCCCTCAAAAATTTTTCTACTTCATGTCTATATTTTCTATAAATCATAGTAGAGGATACAATTTAAGTATTTAATTAATTATAGTTTTAACTATGTTAAATTCATAAAATTTTTCAAGATAAATACAAAATATTAATAAATTCAATTGATGAAATATGTGCTACTCAATTTAATTTCACAGTCTTGTTAATTACAATTTTTGATAATATTGGTAAAAAGTTTAGTTATATTCTGTAAGTTACCAAAATTAACATTTCAACAAATTTTTTTGTCAAATTTACAATAAGTAAAAAAATTATATATAAAGGGCATCCACTTAAAGAAACAACATAACAATGTTTTTTTTTAGCAATACAGTAGTCACACATTTATTAATTATTTCTTTTTTACAAACATTCATAGATTCTAATTCATTTAAAACAGATCTTGCTATTTCTTGCTACAAAAAATTAAAATTGCATTCTGTAATTAGAATTTTTACTTGCAAAAGAAACTGTTCCCTACAGAATCATAAAGAAATTATTGAAATTTATGGAGACAAGTCAATTTTACAAACAACAGATATTAATGTGGTGTTCTCAGTTTGAAGGCAGACGCATAAGTTTGAATGAGAAATGGAAGGCAAAAAACTTCATTCACATATCTGAACATTAAATGTGTGGAAACAATGTTACAGGCTAAGTTGAAGGAGATACCTGGAAGCCTATAACAGTGTTCTGCAACCGGTGTGCTGTCACATGGTGAAAGGTGTGACGTGAACTTTTACATATTCTGTTAATTTCAAGTTTTATTTATACATTTTTATCACAGTTTTTGTGTTTCTTAAGCTTGTATTTCATTCTCTGCCGCAGCACTGATTAAATAAGATGATGATTGTATATTCTTTATTACAAGCCATGCATTTTTATATATTCTAAGAAATTATATGTAAAATAAATTTGCTCACAGGTGTTGATATCTTTTAATAACAATAATAATAGGCTAGTGGCATTACGTAATTCTATTAATAGTATCATATCATACGTTTTTGAGGGGAATAACATTTTGGTGTGCTGTGTTGAGTCATGGGTGTGCCGCAAATAGAAAAAGGTTGCAGAACACTGGCCTAGAATACTGAAGTCAACTTTTCATAAAATTATTCACAAAGTTCTTGTATAATGAAAACTGTGTGCCTACTGGGTTCCAAAACAGCTCACTGAAAACCATAAATAATGCCAAATGGGAGTCATTTTGCAAAATTTTCTGCATTACTTCAAAGAAGAAAATTTTCTGGAGGACATAGTGACTAGAGAAGAGACCAGGATGCATTACTCGACCTGAGTGTAAGAGAGATTCCATAAATTAGCACCAGTCAACCTGAACATTGTCCAAACCTGCTGAAAAGTTTAAACAAATTTTGTTTAAACTTTTCAGCAACTTTTTTACCAGGAAAATCATGGCAAGTATTTTTTGGGACAACAAATAAATTTTCCTAGTCTATTTTTTAGAGAAAGGAAAAATAATTAATGCATCTCATTATTAAGAGACACTATATAAACTTCAATATTCCACCAGACAGAAAACATATGGAAAGCTGTGACAAAAACAGGTATACTTGCTGCACAAATAATACAATTCCCCATACTGCCCATCAGACTGGCTAAAAAAGTATGGATAGAAAATAATAGACCATCCTACATAGTCTAGACTTATCACTCTCTGATTTTTACCTTTATGAGTCACTTAAGGAACTTCTGGTGACTTATACCTCTCAAAAGATTAAGAAGCTAAAAATGGAGTCATGGATTTTTTCAAATTTTTTACAGAAAGGAATTTTTGCCTTTTCTCCCACTCAAAAAAGCATTTAGAAAAGGATGACAACTATGTAGAAAAATAGCTTAGATTGTATACTTTCAAATGCCTATTTAATGCATTAATGTAATTTGTTAATAAATTGTTATGAAAGATTATACCTTACTTTTGAGACATGCCTCATATCTGTATGCCATTACCATATATCCTTAATTCTTTATTTACAAAAATATTCTCACTCTTTGAAATAGCTGTTATAGATTTATATTAGAATTTTATTAATATAGTGGGTGATTGGTTAATGAACAAATCAGATAACAAACACTTTTGCAAAAGATTTTTATGATCAGACAATGAACACATGTTCAGATAACAAACACTTCACTGAACAAACATAAAAAGAAGCGACAGAAAATAACGAATACCGATTGATTTTCCCTTGTCTTCGGGTAACAATTCAAAACCTTTCAGAGTGCGGGAGACGTCAACATTGACGCTCACCTGATACTGATCGGATAGTGTTTCCCTGAACTTTGAAACTCTCCATTGTAATTCCAGCTTTTTGTATACTTTTCTGACAAATAATTTTTTATAGTCTTAGCGAGACTGTCAGGCACTCCATAAGTTTTGCATCAGTTTTTATTTTCTAAAGGTGAGAGTTTAACTGTCCTATTGGGTATTCGTTAACATTTTAACACCAAAATTTCAAATTACATTCAGACCTCACATTTACATAATTCTTTCATGCACTAGTGATTTCTGTTCTCTGAATTTTTGTGAGTGCTTTTCTGAACTTTTTATTTCAAACAGAAACTGATAATATTATGGAGCATAAAAAGAGTGGAGTGTCAAGAACCGTGCTCACCATAGAAACCAAGCAAGAGATAATAGTCAAAGTAGACACTGGGCAGATGTCTGATGTTGCTAGGCAGTATGGCTTGAACAGGTCTACAGTAGGACAATCTTATCTAAGAAAGATATAATCAAGAAGACTCAGAGAGCTAAAGGAGTAACAAAAATCATATCTGAGAAACAAAGATATTCCATCCATGAAAAAATGGAGATTGCTTTTAATTTGGATAAAAGAAAAGGAAATGAAAAAAGATATAACTAGTATGACTATCATTCAAGAGAAAGCTAGAGAAATTTTTGAAGAACTGAAGAAAAACTCCACATTCGTCACAAGGAGATAGAATTCAAAGCTACTACTGGATGGTTTTTAAAGTTTAGAAGGAGAACTGGCATTAAACATGTGGTAATTCACAGTGAGTCTGCTAGTGCAAATAAAGAAGCTGAGAAGTTCTGTCTCAAATTTAAAGAATTTGTTAAAAAAGAAGGATATTGTCCACAACAAATTTTCAATTGTGATGAAACTGATTTATTTTGGAAGTGCATGCCAAACTGTACCTACATTACGAAAGAAGAGAAAAATATTCCTGGGCATAAACCCTTGAAAGACCAATTGACATTACTTTTGGGAGCTAATGCTAGCGGTGATATTAAGCTTATCCCACTTCTTGTCTATCACTCTGAGAACCCTAGAGCATTCAAAAAATTCCATAATTAAAGAAAAACTGCCAGTGATGTGGAGATCAAATAAAAGGGCATGGGTCACGCAGGCTCTTTTCAAAGAATGGCTGTTTGAAGTTTGTGCTCCAAGTATCAAGGATTCAGACCAATGACATGCCATTAAAAGCACTGTTGCTATTGGACAATGCACCAGGACACCCAAAGACTTTGAAGATAATTTACTGGAAGCTTTCCCTGGCTGACAGTTCAGTTTCTACCTCTGAATACCACTTTGTTGATTCAACCAATGGATCAAGAGGTTATTGCAGATTTCAAGAAATTGTACATTCGAGCACTGTTTCATCGATGTTTTGAAGCATGCCAGTTCTCCTCAACAATGACATTAAAAACGTTTTGGAAAGAAAAATTTGATATTCTTGAAGATATACGGCTCATTCAAAAGGCATGGTCAGGAGTCACTCAACAACAGTTAAATTCTGCTTGGTGAAAGCTGTGTCCCTCCTGCATTCAGGGAGAGAGAGAGAGAGAGATGATGTTCCTGAAATTATAGATGAAATTGTGACAACTGCTAGAGATCTGGAATTGAAAGTGAATAAAGATGACATTGAAGAGCTCATAATGGAATCTGAAACTGATCTGACGACAGAAGAACTCCAAAAACGCTTAAATGAAGAACACCAAGAAACTCAGCAAGATGTGTTTTCTGCTGAAAAAGAGGAAGATGAAAAAGGATCAATGCAAACATCTGCTATTAAAGATCTTTTGAAGAAGTGGGAGATGTCAGAACAACGGTCTTAGAATGGCATCCAAACCAAGTTGAGGTTAATAGGCTTGGGGATCTCTATGACGGCAATGCTATTAATTACTTCTGAAAAATCCTGAAGAAGAGAGAAAAGCAATTAACATTGGACACATTTTTTAACCCCTACAAACGGAAAAAACATGACTAATAAAAATGCAAGACTGTGTATATATGTATTTTTATTATTACGTATAAATAAACATAGTAAGAAAGTATATATTTTTTATTTTTTGGAGTCTTCAGAACGAATTAATCAAATTCCCATAAAAACCTATGGTAAATCGATAATCGGTTAACAAACAATTTGAATAATGAACAAAGTCTTGGAACAGATTATGTTCATTAACTGATCACCCACTGTATATTATTATTTATTTCATCAGTAAAACTCTTATTTCTATATCAAAGACACAAAACTATTATTTTAGTTCTTTTTTATACTAATAAAAACCAATCTCTGACCTTTATCAAAAATGATAACAGTCAAAATTTGATTCAATACAAAACAATATGAAATTAATTCACTATTCATATTGAATTAATACCAGGACTGTGGAGTTGTGTAAAAATCTACTGACTCTGACTAGGAGCGGACTTCTTACCAAAATAGACCTGGAAATTCTGATGTCATCATATGATCTCAGAATAAAAGATTTAATAAATAAAATTCTAATAAAGATTGGAATAAAAAAGTTTCTTCCTTCTAAGATAAAAGACTACTCTAAGTAATGACACAGTCAATATATAAATATGTATTTGATAATTTTTCTTTCCTGGCTGTTATATACAACAGAGGGAAAGTGTAGCGATCAGTAAAAAAAAAACGACCCTCCTAAATTTTTACATTTTTGGACTCAGGACACTTTGAAATGTCAAGATATGCAAATGATTCAGTTTTTTTCTGTATGTATGGATGTTAGACTGTGTATGCAGGGAGTGATTTTGTTCATCCTGTTTGAAGTCTTATTAATAACTTTTGTGGTTTTTAAATCAGAGTCAGATGGTTTAACACAGGAATTATTAAGCTTCAAAGTGGTTGAACTAAATTGTGCCTCCATACACATTCCTACATCTCAGATGAGAACATCTTAACAGGTTTTACTGTACTATTATAAAATGACAAAAAGCTTAATTTTAAGGGTAGAGATGGTATAAAAAAAATTGTGAATGCTCATAAAGAGTAAAATAGTCATTAAGTCTGACCACACTGGAGATATGACACATGACTCCTTCTATGTCTCCATTCTGTCTATCTTTAAGAACCAAAATTTAATAGCATTATTGCCCCTTTATACACGAGCTACTGTGCCAAATTTAGTTTCTTAAACTTTATGCATTTTGAGATATTGTTTAATATCTCAGAACAGAGAATAAAGAAATTAAACAAATTAGATGCCAACACACACACACAAATTTTCTCATTTAACATTTTTTGGGTTCAGGAGGTCTCCAAATGTATAAACTTGCAAAAAACTTGGAGGGTCAAATTTCACATGATTCCAATACTTTTCTGTTTTTATATACATAATTTTTATTTACATAACAAGTTGGGAAGTAAAAAGGAGTCCAAGTTGACAGATTTTCTCAATATATTAATTAAAATTTAGTATTAAAATACAAAATATCTAAAAACAGAATAATGAAAATATAATCTGAATTAATAGATACTTGATACTTACACTATAAAAATTAAAATGATACTAAATTAAATGAAACTGTACTTACTTAGCAAGAACATTATTCTTAAAAGATATCTGTATTGCAGAAGAATCATTTGGTACCTTCTTCCTACTGATCAAATTATTTATTTGATTTTTTAATTTAACATATAATTCTTATTAAGAAAAATAAATTTATTTATTATTGGTAACAAATTTAATAAAAATTTTATTTAATGTGCTAATTTAAAATACTACAAATTTAAAACAATTGCTGAATCAAATAAATTTATATTACCACTCCTATTAATAATTACTTAATTGGTATTTAAATATTAATAGTAGCAGTAACATAGCCCAATTTTATCCAGCAATCATTTGGATTTAATATAATTATTGGGTTTTGAGGCATTTATGTAAATACTCAGATATTCACATGTACTTAACTATATTAAAAATTAAATTCTTTCTTTTAATTTAAAAATTAAATTCTAGTTAATAAAATAAATTAATATTTTATTTTATTAACTAAAAACATGGAAAAATTAAAATCTAAATAAAATAATAATACTGTGAATTGAAATTATATACAGTAGAAGTTCAGTAAATCTAGTATCCAATAATCCACAAGTGTCCACAAATGCGTGTTATGCTGAATTATTATTCAGCATAACACGCATTCCATAAATCGGAATTTGTTAACATGTGTTAACAATCCTGGGCAGAAATACAGGACATGTTCCAGAAAGTAATTATTACAGTGAAATTCTGTTAACCTGGTATCCAGTATGCCAGCAAATCAGATAAGCCGGCATGTCAAGCTTATTGTTCAGGGAGTTATTGCTGCATGTAGTTAAGATTTTCCTGTAAAAGCATTCAACACATGCAGTTCTTGGAAAGGGAGTATTTAGTTCTCCTTTTACAGATGAGAAATGTCAAGATGACAATATACTGTGTTAGTCAAAACAGTTAACTTGTGCATGATTATTCTAAAGACTTTTCCAAAGACATTAATTCATGGATTTGGTATGAAAAAACAAAAATATTCACATCACTTAGAATCAATAATTATCATGAAAACAGCTATAATATATTCATGCTCATGTTGTTGATAATTAGAGTTTATCTGTATTTATATGCAATAAAAGTGTACAAAGCACAAAGTAAGAATAGTGTGTTCTTGTTTCAAACTAACCAAGGGTAGAAATAGTCTGAAAAAATTGATTCGGCATTTTAAACAATCATAAAAGGCAGATTTGTATACACAAAGATATGTAAAATTGTGACCAGGGGATTAAAAAAACAGGAAAACTTCCACCATCCAATAAGGTGGCATATTCAATAACCTGGCACTGCATTAGTCTTAACAATTCAGGGTTTTAACAGTGTCACTGTATGTGCATATGAATCATTGTGACTTTTAACTTCATGCAATAACATGTTAATGTTATTGCATAAAGTTCAATCTTCACACAGTATAATCATGAACTGTATTATCTTCAGATTGATTAAACACTATGTGTAAACAAATTAGAAGTATACAGATTGCACTGGTATAAAATGTACATTCAGATTGGATGTAACTTACTAAATTTTACAAAAATATAGAATGTCTGGTGATCCAGCATTTTTTATGTTCTTGTTCCATTCTGGTCCCATAGGTGCTAGAATATACAAGGTGTTTGAGAAAGATCTATATTAATTAATATAAAATTTCCTTAAAATAAATGGTCTATTGAAATGTAGTTTATGGTAAAAAAAAACATTAACTCAAAAAGTTTTTATTACAAAAATTAAAACAAATGCTGAAGATGTTTTCTGTATATTCAATGATCCTCAACATAAACTTCTTCAGTTGCATGAAGAATGTCCAACTGATAACTGATTCATGGCCAAGTTTACTTATTTACAACTAAATAGCAGAATGAAGATATAAGATATGATCTTGCTTATACAGTTTTTTGTTTTTTCAAGCTTTACCAATTACTAATGCAACATTACTAGACAGCGGACATATAGGCCCTTAAAAGTGGAGTTTTAGACGCTAAAATAATCTCTTAAATTGTGTCGTTTAGGCTTTATAAACAAAAAATAAGCAGTCAAAATTTGCACAATAAACAATTAATGTATTTATCGGGACAATGAATTTTTTATTCAACATATATATTCCAAACAAAAATGAATGTATTCAGAATGATGCAAACACAAAATTAGACAAACAATTATCTTTACATTTTTTATTCGCTCTGTTTCCCATAGTTAGCTTCATAATATATTACAAGAACTTTTTCCAAATTTTCAATAGAAAAGTTGCAACGTTTGTCACTGAGAATTAATTTATATGCAGAGAAAGAGCATATAATCCGTCCTCTTCAGTAGATGTGGAACACATCTACTGAAGATGACTGACAATATTTCAACCTTGGAAGAAGAAGAACTGGGAATTCACTTTCAGTTTTGCTCTTCTTTCCTGCAAAATATCAGCCACAATAAACAAGCACTTTAATCCAAGTCTCTTTTGAAGCACTGCTTTCAACTCTTTCTTCACTATTTTTTGCAGCAGTGCATGATGCATCACAAAGTTTCTGGTTTGCTCTGTTGAAGAGATCACTTAGTTCATATATAGGTTTCCCACTATTTTCAAGAGCAGTAATAGTATCTGCAATGAATGTGAAATAACACTTGATGTACATCAACTTGTTCTGAACATAAATGTCATTCAAAATTTTCTTGACTTTAGTTACACAAACTGCACTGTCGCTAAAGTGGCCAGAAGTTTTTGATATCAAAGAAATGTTCACTGTAGTAGTTAGTACAAAATCTTAGCCATGTATATGCTAAGGGAAAAATAGGCATTTGCCTAAAATCCACTGTCTAAAAATGACAAATAAAGCATCTCTAACGCTATATTTATTAAATAAAAGTATTTATTTTAAAATATTTCATATAGTTTTAATTTTATTACTATAAAATTGCATCAGGGGGTGTAATTTATTTCTGTTATTATTGCATTCTAATTTTTTATGCTTGGGATATGCATTCACTGGGACTTATATTTAAGTAATCAATAATAATAAAAAAATGAATTTGTCTGATTGCATTTTCAGGAAAAAAATGAAACTTAAACAGTTTAATTTAAGAATTAAAGTAAACCTTTACAGAAAATGAAATGAAAAATTAATAAAAACTTTTTAAAAATATGAAAACAGACTAAACTTTGTGTTTTAGGCAAAAATAGGCAGCAACATTAAAATAAGCATTTTTAGGCATTATAAAATACCACCGTTTTGGTCTAAATGTTAGTGAAAAGTGTTCATACAAAATCTTAGCCATGTATATGCCAAGAAAAAATATAGGCATTTGCCTAAAATCCACTATGGCATTTGACTGAAAGCATAGGACCTGCTGACTATAGGACCTTTTACTCATGCAGTGATATTCAATTGCTGATATTTCTCATTGATAGATTTGAATAAACATGATTTTTACTTGTATTTGTACTGATAAGTTTGAACTATTCAAAAGTAGTTGAATATCTGTTCTGTTCATAGTTTTTAATATTCATTTCTTTCATTAAATGATTATTATTGCTGTTACTTTAGAATTCAAGATCTCATAAAATTACATAAATAGAAAGGAAATGAATTATGGTTATGAATGCAACTATCCTTTCATATTATTAACATTTACAAGTGAGATGTCTGAGAATGTAAAAAATTTATATTGTAATCTGTTGTAAGAATTTGGTTATTAAAACACAATAAAACTATTTCATTATTAAATTTAGGTCCTTTTAGCCCAAAAGTTATTATATAGGATAGTTTCACTGAGTTTAAATAACTAGATAGATTATAATGATGGTTAAGCTAGGATAGTAAAGATCTCTTTCATAAACAGCAGTATTATAGTGGTACATATATAACTATAAAAATGTTGAGATTAAACAAGAAGAACTAATTGCATAATTAATAATGAATAAATGTATTGGGTTTTTCAGAAAGTAATTTTGTTTTTTTACCACCAGAGGAATTAGTTGTATTTTTACTTGCCAATTTCATTTTAAACCATATCATCATTATATATTTTTACAGCTGACATTTCAAGGCTTATTTGTAAAAAAAATTTGTTTGGTTCTGTGCAATTGTTTTTTTTTTTGATGTCTTATCAAATATGGAAAATTGAAAGCAGCATTTTTGGCATATTTTGCTTTTTTATTACCAAAAACAAAAATGCTGTTCAAGCAAGAAAAAAATCGTGTGACATGTATGGAGATGATGTGTTGACAGAATGACTGTGCCAAAACTGGTTCACAAAATTTCGTTCTGGCAATTTCGATATTGAGGATGCACCACATTCTGGAAGGCCAGTTCAAGCTGATGAAGAGAAAATAAAAGGTACTGATTGAAGCAAACCACCAAATAACAACACGAGAAATCACTAAGAGATTGAATTTGTCAAATTGAACTGTTTATGATCAGTTGAAACAACTTGGTTTCATTTTAAAACTCAATACAGTAATGCCTCGACTCACACTACCCCGACTTACGTGAACCCAGAGTTACGCGATTTTCAAATCTCGCCAATTTGTCTTTTGTTTGAGCACCACGCAACTCTTGATTACTCACTCCCCCCACACTATTGTTCAGCTTACACGTTCCTCACTCCCCCCACACTATTGTTCAGCTTACACGTTCCTCACTCCCCCCACACTATTGTTCAGCTTACATGTTCAGACATGTCGTGCGGAATCAATGCATAGCTACAATTTATTTTGTGTTATTTATTTCTGTGTTTGTTATATCTACAGAGACTTGAGAAACTCTACTATGTCATCCAAACGAAGTAGAACTGATTCTTCTGCATCAAACAAGAAAACAAAAACTTTATCTTTGGAATGTAAAGTTAACATTATTAAAGACTTTGATACAAAAATGAAAATTTGTGAATTGGCAAAGAAGTTTGATCTACCGGAATCGATGGTCAGAACAATTATAAAAGGTAAAGAAAAAATTCTCGAAGCTGCGAAAAATGCTCAATCTTTAAATTCAAGCATCATTCGTAAACGTCACAGTATTATCACTGAGATGGAAACAATTAAAATTATGGTGTAATAATCAAGTAAATGTGAAAAATTGTGTAATAATATAATTTGTTATACATATGTATTATCTTAAGATTTTATTAAACATTTTTTTCTAAATTATTGCTTTCTTTAGTCTCCAGCCTCAATTAAAAATTATTTGTATGTATTTATATGCGAAATCATACCCCGACTTACGCGATTATTGCTCGGTCCCACCTATCGCATAAGTTTGGGGTATTACTGTATATGGATTTCACATGTTCTTAAAGAAAGAGATGCCCTCTTTGATAGGATTTTAAGAGAATTTTTTTTTTTCAGATTCTACCACACAATTCCACAATTGATTTGAAAATGTACTGCCATCAAATGGACATATTGAGTGATACCATCAAACAGAAAAGGCCAGAATTGATCAACTTAAAAGGGGTAGTGTTTCATCATGATAATGCCAGATCTGACACAAATTTATTAATTTGTCAGAAACTGTTACAGCTTGGATGGGATATGCTACCACACCCACCATATTCAGCAGATCTAGCACCCTTGAATTATTACTTGTTCCAATCTTTACAAAATTTTTTAAACAATAAAACATTCACTTCAAATGAGGATGTCAAAAATGACTTCGATCAGTTTTTTGTAACCAAAGATCAAAACTTTTATGAACGTGGAATCATGCTACTATCAGAAAGATGGCAAAAGATATTTGACCAAAATGGTCAATATATAATTCAATAAAATATTTATATATTACAAAAATTTTTTTTTGTGAAAAAAAAACAATGAATTACTTTTCAAACAGCCCAATATGTACTGTACAAAGACAATTTGTACAATAAATCTCAGTTTTAACAGAATTCAATCAATAAAATTACTTTTGGCATAACCAATTAAGATAAACAACTAAAATTTACAGGATAAAAACAATATTTATGTTACTTTTAATCTAAAGGGTGCCTTTTTCTTTTAAAATTGACACATTAGAATTCGTAAGCAGCATTAATATTGGTTTGTAATTTTTAATTATTATATCTACTTAATAATGAAAATCAATCACGTATTACTAATTTATAATTTAATTAACTTTAAATTATGATCAAATGTTTATGATCTATTGTTACATCTGAATAACAATTTATATGAAATTTCATTAGAACAAAATTTTTCTGTGCATTATATTTATTTTACTGCACTTAAGTTAAGTTGTAGGACAGACGAAAGGATAAAAATTTTGAAATAAATATACGAATTTTACCATAAGTAGATTTATATGCGAAATGGGGGAACCTCCAATTACTCGAATCACTAAACTCGCGTGTGTATAGCAAATATAGAAAGTTTCGTTTTTAATTTATATTTTGTTTGTATCACTTAAAAATGTTTTCAACTACAAAAGGATATTTTCTTCTCGTAGTAATTCCAATTCTTTTTGTAATTTTTCATCTAAACAGTTGCGAGTCGATAACTGTTTTTCGGGCTGTTCGTCGTAAGAATTGTCACTTCCGACAGAATCGATAACAACTAAATATTCCGCAGATTCCTGAATTAAGAGTTCAGAATTTGATTTATCGTCAACATTTTCCACCTCCTTCGAACATGTCCCATCGTCGATCTCTGTTCTGGCTTTCGCCATTTTGAATTCAACCTTTTATAAGGGAAACGTGTTGCCAACTCACAACATACGGTACGTCATTAATCCAGCATATTAGCTACAATTATTTTTAATTATTACAAAATCGCATTATACTAAACTGATTTAAAAAATTCTCAAATAATATATAACGAAAGTAGTAAGTTGGTTACGGTAATAGAATGAAGACTATTTTAAAAGTTTATCAGATTATTCTATACTGTTAACTTTTTCATACCGTAATTATTAGCGAGGTTGTGGCCGAAGTTTTCATCTGTAAAACGTGAACGTCGAACGTCGAGCGCCGCTATCTTGTAAGCGGCGCTCGACGTCCGACGTTAACGTTTCAGAGATGAAAACTTCGGCTGCAACCTCGCTAATGTTCGCTTTTTCCCCANTCATCTGTAAAACGTGAACGTCGAACGTCGAGCGCAGCTATCTTGTAAGCGGCGCCCGACGTTCGACGTTCACCTTTTACAGATGAAAACTTCGGCCGCAACCTCTCTATTAAAATTCGATACTGAGAAGAATATTTAGTTTTTCTCTAATTGCTCTTGTTATCTTATAATTGAAAAGACTTCCGACACTTGAAAACTCATTTAACTCTCCATCCTGTGGTCATCGAGATCTTTTTTTCCATAACCATTGTAGGTTCTGTAGAGCCGCAATGGCGTCGGCGGGTGGTCCCCCATAGCGGTAGACTGATGCCTTAGTCGCCCTGTCCAACCGGCTATCAAGGAGAAATAACAATAGCATACGGGATGCTGTTGTTTACGCCAGTAGTTTGAATATGAAGCAATCATACAGAATCAAAGTTTGAAAATATAAAAATGAGTCTTAACTAATATGTTTTATTTTTTTGGAATTGAATTATTGGATGTCCATAATTCGCCTATTTCGACAATTTACGAAAAATTAGTTATGCTTTATGATAACTTTTATAAAAATGTAAATGTAGAGAAAAACTATAAAAAACAAAGTTATTTCCAAAAACCCTCAAAGAAAAAATACTGCTGTATTCAATATAATTACTTTAAAAGTTACGGGAATAATCTTTAAATATTAATTTTTTGTATATCTAATTGTTTTTAATATCCTCTTCATAAAATTAATAGTATAAAATAGAAATCACTCAGCAGAAAAAT
Source organism: Centruroides sculpturatus (assembly GCF_000671375.1). NCBI lineage: Eukaryota > Metazoa > Arthropoda > Arachnida > Scorpiones > Buthidae > Centruroides > Centruroides sculpturatus. The sequence continues at coordinate 219,126 of NW_019384346.1, forward strand.
GATAAAATAGTGTCTCAATTCCTCTTATTAAAAGAATTGCGACACTATTTCATTATTATCCTTCAAATAAGAAGAATTGAGACTATATTTTTCAAAACAAGTTTCATACTATGCTCTCTGGAAAAAAGGCGTCTACAGAAAGAATCCAGGATTAGGAGGAGCAGTTGCTTCTTCTGAGATTTTCTTTTATCTTCTTTGATTTTTTCGAAGAACACTTTTGTAAAGCACAGTTATTATGCAAGAATTAATTTACTATAATAGGCATTATATCGAAGTAACTATAGTAGGATTCGACTAAATGGCCCTTCTAATTTTAAGTCGTATTTGATAGCTATACTACTCGAAATATTCTACGTCTTTTTAGGATAGTTATAGTTTTCTCTTGTTTTAGGTGCATGCTTATTATTCGAAATTGTTCCTTAAACAGATTTGTGAATAACAGATATTAATGTGAATAAGAATTCACATTATATCTGTTATTCACAAATCTGTTTAAGGAACAATTTTTGTGAATCAATTGGTTAATTAGTTCAGGGCTTCTTAAGAAGCTCTGAATTAGTTGATCTAAGCTTAGGCCTATATACTTGCTGAGATAAAATCTTGAGGGATTCGTTGCTACAAGACAAACGGATTTCAAGAAAACTGGAGTCATTCGAATTTTATGAGTATAATTATAAAACTATACTGTATATTGTTAGAAATAAATTTGATATATTTGTTACCGCTAAAGCTCGAAATCCGTTAATGTGCGCATTACCTAGCTAATCTGCAGATTAACTAGGGTGATCCGTTAAAGCTGCGAAAATTATTCCATTTCTCAAATTACCTAGGTAATGTTCAGATTATCTAGGTAATCTGCAAATTACCTACTAGGCACTCGGTAAAGTGAAAATAAGATTTTTGCTGGAACAACAGCAACGTTTCTGTACGCTTAAATTAACATAATGTTATTTATTTAATTTTCAATATCTAAAGAATCAAGTTAATACAATCAACAAATTAGTTGATTGAATCAATCATCAATCAATTAAAAAAACTTTAATACAAAAATCAAACGGTTTAAAATATTACTACAATTAGGGAAATGAATTTGCAAAACATATGATAAAATTGTACTTACTTATTAGTGCAATCTAAAGATTGGTGACACTTTGAATTACGTAGCAATTGGTTTTTGCGACAAGCACGCCTATTTGTGGTACATTTAGATTTGCAGTCACATTTTCTGAAACCCTGCCCAGTACCAAGGGATTGTTTTATTGCTGTTTGACGTAAAGATATTTCTACAGCAGGGACATCCATCTTCTTTCGTTAAAAATCTCTCTTTGCAAACACTGAATTCAGATTTTGCATACAATTGTTTTAAAATACCTGTTTTAGTATCAAGTTTATAAAAGCCATCCTCTGTTTTACTAAGAACCACAGCTAAAATTGAACGTGCATCAGTTTTTGCTCTGTCTTCTTCGGGTACTTTAATTCTCACAGCGAAACCTTCATCGACGTTTGGGTGCTTTGCATTAGAAACTGCTAACATTTTCTTTGCTTGCTTTTCTAAACATTTCTTGGCTTCATCACGCTGTATTTTCTGATCCATATTCTTTTTACAGATGATGCACAATACATTCTTACCATACCCTTCCTCTTTAGGATCTACTTCACCACAAACTGCGTGAACAAACATATTACACGATTTACACTTGTGAGCACTTGATGCTGCTTTTGAGCAAACAATACAGACTATGTCTTGTATAGTGCTCTTTACAGGCTCCGTACGAAACTGTGATGGCGATTCTGCTGAAGTTGAGAGTAACTCAGTGATGACTTCTTCAACTTGCAGAGGCGATTCCTTGGAGGTGCAGGGTAACTGAATATTCTTCGTGACTGCATCATCAATCAACGGTATAGAAGGCAGTTTAAGATTACTATCGGTAAATTCTTGTATTTCTATAGGTGATTCTGTAGAAGCGGGGGATAACGGAATGTCCTCTTGAGTAAGATTTGACTGTGATCTCATAATCACAGTCTCTTGTGAATCTTCTAATTTTTCAAGGTCTTCTTCAGTTTTTATCGAATGTCAAACAATTCTCCGGCATGGACAAACTTTTTCAAACCTTTCTCGCGCATCTGACAACGGCTCAATGAGTTTTTCACAGCCTCGTACAGTCAACACATCACACCTTTGAATTATTTGATAATCTCGAGATGATTCTTTCTTCTTGGAAACTTTTATTTGCTTTACATCTTCAATTATGGAATCATACTTTGGTTTGTTATTAAAACACTACGTATTATATTTTAAATCTTCGCTAAAGAGGTTTGCGAAGAATCTTTTCTTGATTTTACTCACCAATTCGGTGCTTGCTTGCATTCTAGGATTTAAATTTATCTACGTAAAAAGAAGGAGTGGGGAAAGGAAGTGAAAGAAACAAACTTTTGAACTTTAACGATACGGAAGCCGTTAATGTGCAGATTACCTAGATACTCTGCAAATTACCTAGGTAATTTGAGAAATTGAACAATTTTCGCAGCTTTAACGGATCACCCTAGTTAATCTGCAGATTAGCTAGGTAATGTACACATTAACGGATTTCGAGCTTTAGCGGTAACATATTCACTAACTTATTAGGAAATGAAATTACAGAAAAAAAATAATAATAATTAAACAAAAACAAAAATAGTGTTTATTCATTTATTTAAAAAATTTAGATTTTTTTGAAAATTATTTTCCTACTGTGGGTACTAGGAGGACTTTTATTCTATGGCCATCATGGGTTCTGCCAAACCCATTATAGAGGTGATAGATAAGACTGACATTTCCAGGATCGATCACCTAGGTTATGAAAATTTCTAGATTTCTTGCAAAACTTTAAATTATTTATTTTGTCAAAAGTTTAATTTCTAGTATCAAAAACAAATTATTCTAAGAGACTTTCAGTTTACGATATTTTAAGATTCAATTTCTAATGATTTCTTTAAAATCTCAATGTTTACATTCTGCAGGTGTTGGTAACAAATGCAGATTAATAAGCATATAATTTTATGTTCTTTTGGCGATTTCTTTCGTATTTCACTAATCACAATCAATGATTGAATTTTTCAACTAGTAGCAAGATAATAGTAACTATACTAGCGAGAAAGCATAAGCATTAAATGGTACGTTCTAAAAAATATTTTAAACCATTTATGCGCCAATGTAGTTTTTCGAATTACATATCGAATAACTCACTAACAATCTTCTACAGTTTCATCGATTCAATTGTAATCTTGTTTATTAAATCGTAGGTTACTAAGTAAATATCCACGAATCATTTTGAACAAAATGTTCAGAATAAACTAATGAAAATAATTTATAAATTAGAACCTTTCGTCATCAAAATGTAAAAGTGATGCTTCTCTTACCTTAAATAAAGATTAAATTCAAGTCGCAACTAGTTGTTTATGTACTGTACTGTACATCCAATAAAAGAATTTTCATAAACGAGAACCATTCTTGAGGATGATAGCCTAATAAGTCAGTTTCAAAGTGCTTGGAACCATGGTAATATGAATATTTGTTTTCAATTGAATGCAAATTAGCGGCGCGGCCAGAAAGATATGATCTATACAGAGTATTTATGGATGAATACTAAAGATTAGGACATCCCGACTGTCCCACTAATTAATGGTATACAGTATTTGAAATTTCATGAAAGTCACGAATAATTCGACCAACATTGGCCAGCAACTGTTTCGCAAAGGAGAGAGTGATTTGTGGCTAAGACAACTTCATGAACAATTCGACTTACACTTGCTTCTTAAATCCCATGCATGTCTTCAGCACATGAAACTGTGTCCCGAGCCGAAGCCAATGCAGTGTTAAGCCTGGACTCCACATTACCTGAAAACAGAAACTCAGAAACAGAACTGGAACATATAGCGTTTTCGTTTTAACTTGACTCCACTAGAAATGCACCATCTGTTGATCAGTTCTGTAATTGTCGTAGAGTCAAAAATGGACGACGCTACGGATTTTGCCATGCTTTCTCTGCATTTATTAACAATTTCATTGTTAATAATCTTTGAATTATTTACATTTTTTGTCGTACAGACATGTGCATTTTATAACTTCTTCGATGAAGAATTCCAAATCTATTTGTTTCCTCATCGTTTTCGCTACACTTTCCGCCATTACGACAATCAAACTACACGTGACTAATACACGTGACTACGCGTCACAAATCCTTGCGTATTTATTGGTCGCAGTACGACAGAAGCGCGGGACGAAAACGGAAAAGTTAAATAATTTTTAACTCTGCTTTCAGTCTTGTTTCTGTCCAACTGAACGTTATAAAACTGAAAGTTTCGTCAGTTTGGCTTTCAGTTTTACGATTCCCCGCGTTTCTTTATGCAGCGAGAGTGTAGCAAAATGACGTCACGAGCAGTGTTGGCCAATTAGAAACCAGTTTCAGTGTGTTCGCTGTAAAGCGCTTCTCGAGCTCTGCATAAAGAAACGCGGGGATTACGTCACGGATTCCGGTAATGTGGAGTCCAGGCTTTACTGTGATGATAGTGGAGAATTTCTTTCAGTGATACGAGCAAAACGTTGTTGTATTCGGTATAGTTCTAAGCTGAACTTTTCAAAGTTTAACCCGAGGCTCTTGTTAGATTAGTACGTGCTTTCCATTTAAGAATATGAAAGTCTAGGCTTAAAAATCCTTACCCGTCGCCCAAAATCTCTAATTTCATTGTCACTTCAATCTGAGTCTTCCATCTTTCAAATTCACCGTCAAGTAATAGATAATTTTACTAATGCTATTAGAGTCAAGAAACCAATAACATTGGCAAAAACTTCTTAATTATATTTATTTGTTTACAAACTTTATGAAACAAGTTTATAAATGTATTCATAAAATAAACTAATATTTTTGAGACTCAACATATAATTATTATTTGATATTTAATAGAATATACTCGTAATATTAGGCTAATAAGTTTTATGAAACAGATCCCTGAATAAAGTAGATATCTTTTATTTTTGTTTATTAAACGATAAATCAATTTTTCTAGTATGTATATATATAGAAAAATTGAATATACTGTATATAGTAATATAAGAAATAAAATGGAACCATATAAACATATTTTAAAAAATAACTTTCTCACTTTACTCAACAGATGGCAGCATACTATTGGAAATAACACCCCCTCCTAAAAGGAAACATACCAAATAAGTAATGTTAGAAAATTGTTTATATTTAGTATCATTACATTAGACTAATAAAACAACACCCAATAAATCCTAGAAATTAAATGATAATATAACATAATTAATTTTTATGAACACAGTAAAATTAATATGAATACAAATTTAATTGTTATGTTTAAACCATTTTTAAAATAGAACTTTGGTAAGTAATTTTTATTAAAATTTGAATATGATTTTTATGATTTTTAATCATTTAAAATGGTATAAAATTTTATTTAATTATGTTACGTATTACCAAAGTTAAAAATTACAAAACGTTTTTGAAAAAATCTTCCTAAAAATTTTAAATTCGTGATACGTATCAGTTTTTATTGTATATTTTAAATAAATATTTATTTTACCTGAATTTCTATTTATGAATTCGATGCCTATAAGCTGATAGTTTGCTTTTATTGTTATAAATTTACTCAATACACAAAGTTCTAAATAATTCTAATATTATTATTAGGATTACCATACATCTGTACAGTCCATACTTTAAAGGTTCTGTCCGTGTCCGTACCGTATTCAGAAATAAATAAATAAAATCTCCGTACTTTTCAACTGATCTCACAGTTAATCTTTAAATCATAACCACTTAGAGAAGCAAAATGAAAATACTTCAAGTTAAGAAGAATGCAATAACCTATATAAATCCTGGAAAAATCATTTTACTTCCGTATATTATGAAATATATAATTTATATATAACAATGTAATATAATATGTAATATTATTATATATTATATTACATATTATAGGTGGTGTAATTAGAAAATTTAATGGCTCGAAATTCAAATGGAAAAATAAAAAGGTTTTCACAAAAATGATTTAAGTGCTTTAAAACAGAGTGTTATTTTCCAAAATTTTTAGAAACCTTATATTATACTGTTAAAACTGCCGTCTTCATTTGCTAAATTTATGTAGTTTAGAAAAATAAAATCTGAAAACAATCAATAAAAATGGTGATAACATGTAGCCAATATGGTAGTAGTTGTAACAGGCAATAGCCTAGTACGAATAAAGTTTTTATTGATTAAAATATGGTAGTAGGAATGAATATTTTTACCTCTTCATTTTACACTGAATAGTTTTTTCAATGGTTTCTTAGTAGTGGGAGGTTATCAGTGCAGAAAAACTTTTAACTTTATTAATTGTTATATTTGTAAAATCGAATAAAATCGTGCTACTGGATTTATTTTTAATTAATTTTTTGCGCAAAATTCAAACTTGAAAATGATTTAAAATATTAGTTTAAATTACAGTAAAAATTCTCTAACTCAAACGTCTGTAACTCGATAAAAACGAAGCACATCGGTAGGTCTCATAGGGATTTAACATCTCCAAATTGAACTTCTTAACTCGAATATTTTCCAAGTCCAAGTTTTTCATGGTACCCCGACACCGATTTATGTTACTTTCAACTTTCCTAGCTCAAATTTTAATATTTATTCTATCCAGAGTGATCCTAATTATCGGATTTCCATGAAACTTTCAGACAACGTTTCAGTCCAAGATGCAAAACTGTTCAATTCTATTAGTTACATTGAAAATTTCGCTGAAAGGTGTTACATGGGCTGTAAAAAATGAAAAAAAAAATTATCAAAGATTATTTATAAAATGCAAGAGATAAAAATACAGATCTATTCAGAATCAGAATTTTTTGCTCTATTATTCTTTAACTTGAATAGTCTGTAACTCAGTTTTTTCCTGCCCTTTGTAGCTTCGAGTTAGAAAGTTTTACTGTATTTAAGTAGTGAAATCAAAGAAGTAACTTTTAAAACTTTTGAGGTAAGGGAATGTGGACAAGAGTACATGGTTTTTAGATTTTGCATTAATGCACTCACAATTATCAGTATTTTTTAAACTCTAACTATACAAAACAACACGTTTAGCTTTTATGTGTGGTGTTTTATTTATCTAATTAGTATATAAGACACACAAAAAACAGTATATTTTATCACCCTTTCTTATGGGTAGGGCAAGAGTATACATATGATTGTACCAATATATCTTACATTTTTATATTAATTAACAAAGATTACAAATGAATATTCCTGATCCTTCATAGCCAGTACATTCTTCATGCCACCATTTTATTACCAAATATATTTTTTTTAATGGAGATTCTTTATATTTTTCATTGAAGATGTGACTTTGTTAACACAGTTTTTGCCTTTTTCAGAGATTACTTTTGGTAATTTTCCTGGTACTATGCTCATTCCAATTTCATCTATGTTAAATATTTTTGTGGGGCCAAATGTTATGTTGTCATCAAAATGAGAAATATCTCTTGCAGCACATTGTAAAATTTTGCAACTTGCGGACGATTGAAACTCATTGCTTCATCAACACTTGTAGCTTCATGTTGGCGAAGGGATAAAGATGGTCCATTAAATTTCTCTGCAGTATTGAGAAAGCTTCTTGAGTTGCTCTTGGTTAAAATTTGCTTAAATCTCCAAAGAGATGTTGAAATGTAATGAGGATCCTATAATTAATAACAAATAGGCAAATGTGCCAAGTATATTTCTATATTTCATATTTCTATTTAAATTGAATTTGCTGATCTTAATTAAATGAGATAGGTTCAAATAAGCAAGCTAGTTAAACCAATTCCCTTTTATTAATATTACTAAACAATAGTTTGTGGAGCAAGAGTACGGATTCGTACTCTTGCTCCCAAGGTACGTTTCATGTTACACTGGATAAGTTAATAGCATCGTGTTTGCAGAGGTAAACGAGTTGCACTAGTAACAATCGAAAGAGCGATATACCTTACGCTTAAAAAATTGTTTTATTTACATACGTATTTATGGCAGAATGCTGAATTCTAAACACAGGAAAATAAGATAAGGACATAGAAAAAACATTTACCTCAAATAACGAACAAGCCTTAATCTCGGTGATAGTAAAATTGCACTCAGTAGATGTCCACCATCAGTATTATCAAGTGATATGTTTAATGTTGTTAACAACATGTAAAACAAGACAAAAAATGCAGTTTGTACTCTTGCCCCGCATTCCCTTATGTTTATATCACACTATTATACCTTTAAAATTATAATAATAATAATAACAACAGGTAACTTGATTCGGTTAGAGCAATGTGATTAAAAAGATAAAATCTCAGAAACAACGATAAAAATTACCTAAGTAGCAACATTTTCAGCATAATCATGTTGGATAAAGCTATTTTTTCGAAATTATCTTGCACATTGATATGAATAGAATCGTGACTATAATGCCGTATTAATCTCTTTATGTTACACTATTTAGTCACTAACTGGTCACTTTCGGGCCAGTTTTCGTCCCATTATCTGTCTGGAACCGATTCATCTTATCTTGCTATGGCATTTAAAGAAATAATTAACCTACTGTATATATTTTTTATTATAAGATTTCACTGGCCGATCAAAGCGTATTAATTTCAAAGACTGTTTCATTAATAAGTATATCTAATCTGACGTGATGGCTGTTTGTCTCCGTTAAAAGTATTAAAGCAAAGTGAAACCCGAGATTCATTTTATATATAAGATTAATTACTTTTATAGAACATATTTTTTGCCTGGTTAATTATGAATCTTAGATCTAAAATTTTATATATTATTTTATTATTAAATTTCTAGGTTGCAAATAAATTATCCTTTTAGAAATTTACAAAATTTGTCTTGTAATATTTTCATTTTGTTATTATTGATTTCATACGGTTTATTTAGTATTGGTAACTGAGAAAAGTATAAAATCTAAGAACACGTCATTGGTTTTACAAGATTTCATTTTACATTTTACTTAATTTTTAGAATTTAAATAAAATTTTATCTTGTTGACTTTTAGTCACATTCCAAACACTTATCATCCAGGAGATTCTTTAACAAGTAAAATTAAGAACAATTATTGAATGTTTTCAAAATGTTTTTAAATAAAATATACATATAAACATAAATAATTTTTTCATAAAGTTTGTTGACTTTTTTATGAATCTAATCATTTTCAAGGAAAAAGATATCTTTTAACATATTTGCTTGAGGCATTTAAACTTTAAAATCCGGCCTTGGTCTTTCTTGAATTTTGATACTCTTCGCGAATAAATATTATAAACAAATAAATAAAATAAGACACCAATTTTCTACTGTTTCAGTTTACAAGTTTCGTTTTACTTAGGCTATGTGATTTTACTATGTCTATCATAATAATTCTCTTATTCTTTATTTTTGACTGTGTATTCTACAACAGCTATAAAAATATATCGTTTAAATTAATTTAATCAGTTTGCATAATTAGGATAATGTGATATTTTATGTATATATATGTACTGATTGATTCAATATGATTTTACTTTATATAAATATTTGTAGATTTTATATAACAGAAGAAAACTGAAAATACACTTTGTTTATATAAGAGCGCATTCACATTCTCCCACTTGTTCCCACTGTCCTTGCAAACAGAATGTTAATATGCTTCTTTACCCTTAACAAATGTATCTTTCTCGTATATTGCGGAAAATAAGACATATCTTTTTACGTAAAAAAACTTTTTGGCATTCATCTTCGTACATTTTATGTAATTTATTTATTTATATTTTAACGCATTATAAAAAAAACTAAACATATTTTGACTCTAGAGATAGTTACGTAACCTGTAATCATAACTTGACTCCTACTCACGTTTCGATCAGTCATTTCTGACTTAAATTTCTTACATATCAATGAGAAAATTCAATATAATCCAACGCTTTTGTGCCCTGTGCCAATTGCTTTAAATAAAGTTAGTTATCAAATAAAATTTATATTCGATAAGTTCAAACTTCAAATAGATATAAAATTTGAATTTCACAGCAAACTATTATCTAGTTATATAATTATTTAAGTATAAAGATATAGCAATATTTCTAAATATGTTAATTAATAGTGTGAATTTATTGATGATCAAATTTGAAGACAGCTCGCTATATATTTCAGAATTACTGAATCATTTTGTAAACTTTTAATTTCTAGATTAGAAAAAGCAGTTCCATAAGCATAATTATTGCCAGGAATAAATTTTTTTTCTATTATTTTTTAAATATTATTGTTATTTTTAATTTGAATATCGCAAATTATAGCTCGAAAGATTCCAGTTCAAATAAATGAATATCTATTAATTATAGGTATAACATGTTATCTAGTACTAAAATAAGCGGAAAGTTATCGTATTTGATATCCATATTATGTAATAATAAAAATTTTACTATTAAACTTTATCATTTTCTTAAATAATAGTTTCGCCTTTGCGTTCTGAATAATTTTAAAATTAATTTTATATTTTAAATGTAATTTATCAAAGTTCTATAAAAGTTATCTATTTTAAGTTAGACTTAAGCTTGAAACTGGACTTAATCATAATAATTAGAAGACTTACTAAGCGATATATTAAAATTTTATATTAAAGTGATTAATGATAATGATTTACGATCCATTCGCTCACGTTTTGAAGCTTTTATGTGAGCCATCTAATCTTAGTAATTAGGAAAGTGAACAAATTCGATATAAAATATATACATAATCATAGAAAATGTACTTACTTTTTTATTTGATGTTAAAAATGATGTTAATTATGGTATTAAGATTTCTGGGATTATAAAATGTTAATTAATTTAGTCAGAAATTAAATAGATTTATATTAAATTGCAACGTATAATCGATAAAAATTATAATTCAAGAATTTATTAATCATAAGTTAAAGTATATTAAGCGGTCCTTTAATAATATACATTTGTAAAAGGTGCATTCAATCTCCGTATTCGTTAACGCGAATTATAAATAAATAATGAAAAACTTAGCATTGTGAAATTACGTTTTAGATCATTTCTATTGAAAGTTTTGTTTTCGCGAATACGAAGCGAAGATTAATGAGCTTTTCTTATATTAAAACAATATTAAAAGATGGTTTAATATACCCTATCCAATTTATGATACTAAAGCCAAACGTGGTGAAGCATGCAAATGAATAAATCTTTATAAATTTAAGATGTTTTGATTTATTATTTTGTTAAAATACTTTATTGTAAACATAATAATTATATTAAAATTCTATTGGAAGTGTAGTGAAAATTAAAAAAGCTTTTGTTTATTTCATTTTATGATATTTTAATATTTAATACAGTTGTTCTAATAGATATTTTTAATAGATTAGTTTCTTCTACGTAGAATATCTCAATTTTAATTACATTTGGGACCATCCGTAAATTACGTAATTCTATTTATATACTTTTCAATTATCAACCCCACCCCTATAACGATTCATAATGCTGTCTCACAAACCCAACCTTAAAGTTACGTAATGCATAACCTCGCCTTGTTTGTACTAAGTAACTGAGGAATATAATACACAACACGGGATACCGAACGTTATTTCATTAATTATAGGTATAACAAGCTGTAAAAATTAGTAACATAAACAGTGCATTCTCTGTTCAAAACTTCAGAAACAAACATGAATCATTCTGTTACTCAAGGATTGTGGCCTTAGCATTACGTAACGTTTTTGTAAGGTGTTTTTGCAATCCCCATATCTGTCTTTTATAATTTAATGTCTTATGGAGCTTCTTGACTCTAGTAGAAATTATTAAAATCTGATATTAAATGAAAAATTAGGTATGAAAATTAATTTTTTATAAGTTTTTAAAATTGCATTAATAGCATTATAACCTTATTATTTTTATGATGTGATTTTGTTGTGGAAGACACTTGATACAATAAGTTAAGAAAAACCGAAAAGTTTAAATAAATTCTATTTATTTTATAGATTTTTAGTTTTATAATCTACGTTGCTATCGGTACAACTGCACTAAATTATTATCGAAGGCGGCGAAAACATACCTCGGCCAATGTCACAGATATGCATAAAATGTTAAGCAATAGTTTTATTAATAGTTATTTTAATAGTTTTCGTCGTCTTCATTCGTGACACGCCTTTAGAATGCTATTTAAGAATAGTTATTGTTGAATGCGTGTTACTGTACTAATGAATGCAAAAAGTGTGTGAAAAATTGCTTACTGATAATGGTATTTAACTTGGGGGATCATTATATGCTACTGTAATATAAAGTATAATTATTTGTTTTGTAATGATCATATAAAAGCATGTATAAATCGTAAAAATTCGTTAATAGATAAAATTATAATTTAGTCATGTAGTTTAAAGTTGTACAGTACAAGGATAATGAGATGAAATTTGTTAGATTAGTTTTATTTTTTCAATTTTTAACTACTTGTGAGCTGTTGTTGTAGTTACTTTTTAATTTGCTGAGTGTAAAAATTATTTAATCCTCAATAGAAATAGTTAGCTTAGGTAAATCCAGATTAGATTCCACTTGAGACTCCTAATGAAATTCTTTCCGTTTAATTCCAGTTTATTACCTCCTCCTCACACACATTCATATACATACTATGGAGGAATTTAACTCATCCTATTCCTCGAGGAAGAGTTAAACGTTAGCGTGCCTCAAACTGAGTGGAAACGGGACACCTAACGAAGTAATATAACTGTAACGTATTACTTTATAGAATAATTCTATAAAGTTTTAGTAGGCTAATTTAATTGAATAATTATGTGAATTTAATGAAATAATTATGACATTCTTATATGTATACTAACCGATCAAAAACCTTTCGATTCGAACTACTAAGTGCATTAATGTGTACGAGCGCTCACGAGAAATCCAGAAAGTTTTATCTGGCAAGGGAGGATCATCGAAGGTAACCGCCTAATTTACATCGAAGGGTACGTCCTAGAATGACGTTGAATCGATGACAGCGAAAGTTTGACACCTTTAACGTTTGTACGAATTTAATTTGATGTCATATCCACTAGCTGTTCCATATCGACCAGTTTGCGCTTAGCCTTAGACCTACTTTTAATGATAATGATTTACGATCCATTCGCTCACGTTTTGAAGCTTTTATGTGAGCCATCTAATCTTAGTAATTAGGAAAGTGAACAAATTCGATATAAAATATATACATAATCATAGAAAATGTACTTACTTTTTTATTTGATGTTAAAAATGATGTTAATTATGGTATTAAGATTTCTGGGATTATAAAATGTTAATTTAATTTAGTCAGAAATTAAATAGATTTATATTAAATTGCAACGTATAATCGATAAAAATTATAATTCAAGAATTTATTAATCATAAGTTAAAGTATATTAAGCGGTCCTTTAATAATATACATTTGTAAAAGGTGCATTCAATCTCCGTATTCGTTAACGCGAATTATAAATAAATAATGAAAAACTTAGCATTGTGAAATTACGTTTTAGATCATTTCTATTGAAAGTTTTGTTTTCGCGAATACGAAGCGAAGATTAATGAGCTTTTCTTATATTAAAACAATATTAAAAGATGGTTTAATATACCCTATCCAATTTATGATACTAAAGCCAAACGTGGTGAAGCATGCAAATGAATAAATCTTTATAAATTTAAGATGTTTTGATTTATTATTTTGTTAAAATACTTTATTGTAAACATAATAATTATATTAAAATTCTATTGGAAGTGTAGTGAAAATTAAAAAAGCTTTTGTTTATTTCATTTTATGATATTTTAATATTTAATACAGTTGTTCTAATAGATATTTTTAATAGATTAGTTTCTTCTACGTAGAATATCTCAATTTTAATTACATTTGGGACCATCCGTAAATTACGTAATTCTATTTATATACTTTTCAATTATCAACCCCACCCCTATAACGATTCATAATGCTGTCTCACAAACCCAACCTTAAAGTTACGTAATGCATAACCTCGCCTTGTTTGTACTAAGTAACTGAGGAATATAATACACAACACGGGATACCGAACGTTATTTCATTAATTATAGGTATAACAAGCTGTAAAAATTAGTAACATAAACAGTGCATTCTCTGTTCAAAACTTCAGAAACAAACATGAATCATTCTGTTACTCAAGGATTGTGGCCTTAGCATTACGTAACGTTTTTGTAAGGTGTTTTTGCAATCCCCATATCTGTCTTTTATAATTTAATGTCTTATGGAGCTTCTTGACTCTAGTAGAAATTATTAAAATCTGATATTAAATGAAAAATTAGGTATGAAAATTAATTTTTTATAAGTTTTTAAAATTGCATTAATAGCATTATAACCTTATTATTTTTATGATGTGATTTTGTTGTGGAAGACACTTGATACAATAAGTTAAGAAAAACCGAAAAGTTTAAATAAATTCTATTTATTTTATAGATTTTTAGTTTTATAATCTACGTTGCTATCGGTACAACTGCACTAAATTATTATCGAAGGCGGCGAAAACATACCTCGGCCAATGTCACAGATATGCATAAAATGTTAAGCAATAGTTTTATTAATAGTTATTTTAATAGTTTTCGTCGTCTTCATTCGTGACACGCCTTTAGAATGCTATTTAAGAATAGTTATTGTTGAATGCGTGTTACTGTACTAATGAATGCAAAAAGTGTGTGAAAAATTGCTTACTGATAATGGTATTTAACTTGGGGGATCATTATATGCTACTGTAATATAAAGTATAATTATTTGTTTTGTAATGATCATATAAAAGCATGTATAAATCGTAAAAATTCGTTAATAGATAAAATTATAATTTAGTCATGTAGTTTAAAGTTGTACAGTACAAGGATAATGAGATGAAATTTGTTAGATTAGTTTTATTTTTTCAATTTTTAACTACTTGTGAGCTGTTGTTGTAGTTACTTTTTAATTTGCTGAGTGTAAAAATTATTTAATCCTCAATAGAAATAGTTAGCTTAGGTAAATCCAGATTAGATTCCACTTGAGACTCCTAATGAAATTCTTTCCGTTTAATTCCAGTTTATTACCTCCTCCTCACACACATTCATATACATACTATGGAGGAATTTAACTCATCCTATTCCTCGAGGAAGAGTTAAACGTTAGCGTGCCTCAAACTGAGTGGAAACGGGACACCTAACGAAGTAATATAACTGTAACGTATTACTTTATAGAATAATTCTATAAAGTTTTAGTAGGCTAATTTAATTGAATAATTATGTGAATTTAATGAAATAATTATGACATTCTTATATGTATACTAACCGATCAAAAACCTTTCGATTCGAACTAAGTGCATTAATGTGTACGAGCGCTCACGAGAAATCCAGAAAGTTTTATCTGGCAAGGGAGGATCATCGAAGGTAACCGCCTAATTTACATCGAAGGGTACGTCCTAGAATGACGTTGAATAGATGACAGCGAAAGTTTGACACCTTTAACGTTTGTACGAATTTAATTTGATGTCATATCCACTAGCTGTTCCATATCGACCAGTTTGCGCTTAGCCTTAGACCTACTTTGTCCTTCTGTCTCTAAGGTACCCTTCTTAATGTTCAACTGGAAATAGAATGGATTAACTATTTTTTCTGCTTATTTATTTCTATTCTTTATAATTCAAAAGAATAAGATATTCTTTCAAAAGAGATTTAAAAGAATAAGAAGAAGACTTTTAAAGTGTTCTGTTGCGTCACACCATAATACGGAATCTTATTTTTTTCAAAAAAAAAGAATAACAAAAAAGATTACCAATAAATATAATAAGCTACGTATAATTAATATAAAAATCTACAGATAAAGAATAATTAACTATTGGTTGCATTTATGTATCGATCTGAAAGATATTTATTGCTTATTTTTATATCAAAATAAAATATTAATATATAAAATATCTTAATAATATATATTAAATTTTATAGTTAAAGATTAGCGAATATGTTTAAAAATTAATAAATCCATGTTTTTAATTTTCGTGTGTTGATTACATTCTTTTGTATTACGTATTCATTCGGAATAACTTGTATTTGTTTGAATATGATTTGTGAAAAGATTATTAGAAATAGTCTTTATAATTTTGATATTGTTTTACACACGAATTTAATGGTGTTTAGTCTATCTCATGATATGATAGATACATGATAGAACAGAAGAGGATATGTTTAAATTATGCTCTCAAAACATGAATAATAAGTCATTATAATCATGAGTGTATGGGACACTTTAGTTAAGGGAGCAGAGTGGGTTGACTCGCAAGAAATTTGACACAAATAAAAACACAAGTTACCAATTTTTAATTTGCCATCGCCGATAACTTAATTTGTTAAACGTTTTGCTTTCGCTACTCAATTTTATATTTCTTTGTTCTTGCTTTACCGGAATTTGGGAGATTAGTTGCCTCCATGCTCTGCCGACTATTATGCTCAAGATTATTATTTAATATAAATAAAGTCTTGAAAAATATAAATACATCAAGTACAAACGAATTATCAGTCCTTAATCGTTTAATACAAAGAATATTTTTCATATGATTTCATTCTTACACAAAATAAAATGCGAATTTTTAGGTGTTTATTTATATTTCTGCTTTATTGGAAAATTTTATTGATTTCGTAGAAAATAATTGGGAAAAGTTAAGTAATATTTTATTAGTAATATATTTAATTTGATCAAATGAAATAATAGTTTCGATATAAAACTAAACAAACGAAAAGTTATCTCTATATCAGATGTAAATGTGTTTTGATCTGTTATAAGAAATGATTACGAAATATTTATTTTCCATTTTGTTTCAAGAAAAAGTGTAAGGTCTTCCTGGTATCAAGATGAAAAAATGAAATTGTGCCAAGTTTGAGAGGAGAAGTACATAAAAATAAGAACTGAGATGAATTTAAATTGAAGGAATAACCTTTGTAAATTAGTTACTGAATGTATTACTTATGAACAAATATAATTTTATAATAAAAATTCAATAATAAATACATATATATATTGCAACTTTTCACATTTATAATTAAATTAGAAATAATTTTAATAAAATAGAACTATTTTACTGTTTTTCATCAAAAATATGTCTGAAAATTATTATATTTTGAATTTATAAATATTCTTTTGCATCAAATTTAAAATTTTCAAGTGAAATATTGATTTGCTGGATTTATTTTTAGGCTAAGATGTTTATATTCATTTCTTTAAAATTATTATTCAAAATAAAGACTGAAATTTTTGCTATTATCGCATAAATTTTTCACGAATGTGATTAAATGAGACGTTACTTGGATAAATGACATTTGTTTCTGGTATCCTTAATTCTGAAAAAATGATAATTTGTTATCATTCTTTGAATGAATTAAGTTAATGGGGTGCAATTCAGATGGTTAATATCTCAGGCCAGGTCTTAACAGTGTTCATTAATAGGGGTGAGTCTTATATGCCGCCAAATACAACGGTACATAAATTTCGTATTCAGAGAGTTCTACACAATACATTTTGCCTCTGAATTAATATCAATCTTTATTATATCAACGATTTATTTACATTTATATTTGTTATATTAAGTGTCAATATAAAATTTTTATGAAAATAATTTTCTTCTGAATAGTCTGAAAACAGTTTTTCTCCGAATAAACTACGTACTTTTGTTAAGTAGAAAATGTCTTTAATATAATATAGCATTCTTATATATTGCTTAATATTAAACACACTTTAGTGTTAAACATTATATTTATTCATTTATCAAATATATAGTGAATAGATTATAATTAAATTAATGAATGGTTTACTTGTTAAATAGTTCTTGCGTGTGTAGCTACAATAAACTTTTTTCGATACTTATATTGTTTTAATGCAATTATTTTATTGTGATTATACAGTAAAACAATAAGCTATATTATAATAGTTAAATATATAATTTAGTTTTAAAGTAATAAATATAGTATGAGAAATTTCGAATTACTTTCTTTTAATAAGAATATATTACTATTTTTCAAGCGCTTCCTTTAGAGACGATTTTAGTTTTGAAAATATAAAATCTAGAACGTTTTATAATCATTTTAAAAATAATTTTATAATGAATAATAAAGTGTATTTTAATTTTATGTAAATTATATAAGTAAATTTAAAAAAATTATATATTCGATTTGAATGTAATTACTTACTATATTTAATATTTGTCGGAATCATAATTATATTTATTAACAATGCAATTGCTTAACGTGGAAGTTCCCCCAATTTAAATTCATCGCTGCATTTATTGATTTTGCATTTCTCCTTCAGACTTGGCACAAATTCACTTTTTTCTGATACCCGGAAGGCTTGATATTTTTTTCCTTAAACAAAATGGAAAAATAATGGTTTATGCTATTAACAATATTATTTAATGTGAAATAATAAAACAAAAATACATAAAAATTACTTGGTTTAGTTTTTAAATATTTTTAAATCAAAAATTTGCATCAGTTTTTATAAAGTTGTTTAATTGATTTAACTGAGAAGAAGAGTACATAATTTACGTAAATATTTTCTAATTTATCTGTGAATTTTAACAGCTTATATAGTTTAAGTAGTAGTTTGGAGGTGACCATTATCGGAGGTTTTACTTGTATTTACTTCTTTGTATGTATATAAAATAAATTTTCCTTTTGATATACTCACGCTTTTCTAGTAAAAATAATGGAAAATTGCCATTTTTTTGTTATGATGTACAGATAATGAAATATCTTTAAAATATCAATATCATTTACGCAAATTATAAGACTTATTAGCAATTGAAATCATCCATATAACCGCGAGATCGTCTCAGTTTTCGTATTCAAGGGATATATCCATTTTAAGCTTTATGAAAACACAGAAAAACTTTATAGTATGATTATTATAATATAGGCTTAAACATTTTAAAATAGTATAAAATTTAAAATATATAGACTATTATAAGTATAAAATAAAAGTATAATATGCTATATTAGAATTTTCTAACAATTTACGTCTTTCTAATCGTTTTATGCAACAAATTAGAGACATCAAATAGACAAATAATTGTTTATTTTTACCTAATGATGAGACTCGTAATTATTCTTATTTTTTTGGACATTTGCATTTCTTTGGAAAATAAAATAGAGATAAGAAGTGATAATTTTATTAAACTTTTTGAAATTTAAACTGATAATCATAATAGTTTTTAAATGATAATTTCATGAAGAGCAGAAGAAAAATGGGTTAATACAAAACGACGGGCAATTCAGAACATTTTAATAGTGACAAATTGAAATTAAATTAATGCCATTATTTGGCTTTAAAAAAAAGGGTGAAAACATTGATAAATTAAAACACAACTTTGAATCACAGAAAATATTCTGTGAAAAAAATCATTTAATATAATATTAATTTTATGACTTATTTAGTATTATAATAAGTGGAATATAATATAAATATAAATTATATTTCAGTATTCATAATAGAAATATTTATTTCACTAATATATTATAACTATGCCTGTTAATTAAATATCATTATTATTTTTAAGTTTTTTAAGTTTAATTTTGGAGTGAATCACAACATTTCATTATAAACTAAGATGGATATTTTGGACATTGTATTCGGCTTTATTCCACATAATATTAATTCAATTTTCTCCTTTAATTACGTTAAATAAACAGTTTACTTAAATGATGCCGTTAAAGACCATTCCAGCTTCAAAAATATGAAATAATTTCGAACAAGAGTTCTTTTTATTATGGATAAGTTTTTATTATGGTTAATGATTGAGTTTAACGATTAAAATACAATGTTATATTAAATTAAAAATATTAGCATAACGTTGTTGAAAAACTTATTATGTAATTATTCTATTATCTCGTTTTGCTTCAGAAATTATAATAGAAATAATTAATGAGATAAATCGAAAAGGTTTTTAACGGAATTAGTTGATATTTCACTACTTTTCCCCCGTTAATTTGTATGTCGATGAATAAGATTGGACTAGCAATAAAAGAAAAAACTTAAGTGTTAGTCGTTCTTCTTTTTCTTCGAAGTTTTTGTTCATGAATAATTTCTATATAATAGACACCTGGAAGACTTCAAAAGAAGTATAAAGGTCACCATTTCTACTATCATTGTCTTCGTCAGTTCGCGTATAAACGACATTTCTTAGTATCGAGAATCGCATCGATACGTAAATGTCTCATTAAAACTTTTCCTGTTAATTGTTAACTAGAAGATGGTTTCTGCGTAATTTTCAAGGTTCTGTCCTCCGCCTTCGGCTTTTATTATGGGGATACTGAGAATCCCATTTTTCTTTAACTATGGATTTTCCTCTCATTTTATATAATTATAGGAAAAAAAATCTTCGTTGTAAAATATTAAAACGAGCGATATTCACTTTCAAAAATGTATAATTTATTAAACTTTTCATCATTCATTAGGAAAATTTTTTTCTTTTTATCTAACTGATGTACTAAAAATAGAAAATGAGCTACTGCACGTGCAGTTAAGGAGGAAAGGATTTTACTTCAACCGACGAGCTTAATTTGGCTTAATTTGGCAAATGATAGATGGAACAAATTATTTTAAAATGTCATCGATCTCTATATGATTGAACCAGTCCCAAATATTTTCAGATGCAGAGTTTATTAGAGTCAAGTTCAAGGTCGAAGGAGGGAAGGTAGGGTAGCGCGTACGGGTCTGACGACCTTGAATGCATCAGAGAGTTTAAGCTCCTGCTTTCTATAAAGAATGATATATTTTTGTTTACATTCGATTACTATTTGATTATCGTCACGATACGACGAAATTATTTTTTTAATTCATTTAAGAATCCTGCAATTAAGTAATTATCAATTAAAAGCCATATCTGTGTCAACTAAACTGATGATAACATCTCGCTGACATCATCGAGAAAAAAAAAAAGGTTTCATATATTTAATTTATAAGAAAATTAGCAAGATAAATCTGTAGAATGGTTGTAATACACTCGATCAATGAGAAATTGTTTTATAAACAATAAATTTCATTTAAAAAATACCAATGTATACAGCGATAAATGTAAACACAACACAATATTAAACTGGAATTAAATAATTTTTATTTTTTTAAAGTTATTTTCGACTCATCTTTTAATGTTCTAAAATATTAAAGTGTTAATAATAACTTACAATGTCATCTTTAATCGTTTCTAACGATAACGAAATTATAGTAATGCGTATACTGTTAACTATTTTTCCAAGAATTAATTTAATTCCACTGAATTAGTCCTTAAAACTAAATTAGTTTTCAAGAAAAATGGTTATTCATATTTTCTCATAAATATACTACATAAATAATATAATTTTAATAATTTATATGTGTATTAAGTCTGACTGAAGATTCATGTTGTCATCACTGGAGTCGCATGGTTAACGTTATCCTTTATCATAATTGAATCGAAGTTTAAACTTTCTCACAATTAATTTATTGTTTTATAGGTAGGATATTCTAAATAAAAGTTTAATATCTTATCGAAGGTACTTTAAATTTTAAAACTTTTTGCTGTACGTAAGGGCTATCATTTCTAAATGATTTAAATCATCATAATCATTAGTGTTGATTAATAACTTACATATGTTTAATCGGTATCAAATTTAATGAGAATAAGGAGCAACAGTTAAAGTCGTATTCAATTGTTATTTTAAAAATTAATAAAAATTACTTTTATTTTTATAAAAATTTGAACAGAATTAAAATTCAAGTTACCATAATAAAATTTTGTTCTTTTATTCAGCCAAATTAGAGCTAATAATTCCATCTAGCATATAAGATACATTCTGTATATACTGGATGGAATTATATTATATGCTGGATGGTATAATATACATGTATATACATTAATATATAATATGTATAATGCAAAAGAAATAAATAATAGAATAAGAAATTATTGAAAACTTTGATAATTACATAGGGGAGAAAAAAGAAAATCTTATTAAATCGCTTTTGTTTGTAAACGTGGGCGAAGTTTTTATTTATGGTTTTCTTTCTTTTTTTATCCCATTTATCAAATCTGTCATGATTAATGATTTTAATGTCAATTTCTTTCTATAAAAAAATATTTTAAAATAATGTTTTTTAAACCTCTACGTTTCAATTGAATGAAAATATTATTTATTTACCTAAGATAAACACAAAAATAAATATTCGATTAGCTTTAAAACATTTAAATATAAAACTTATAATTAATTAAATTAATTATTATGAGATTTTCAAGTAAATATCTTCTAATATTTGTTTAAAAAAAAAAAAAACATTTTATATATTAGATTTAGACAAGTCGTACGTTCTAATGTATTAAATTGGCCGAAATTAGATTATTATTTTAGAATCTATTTTCCACTTAACCCCGTACATCCACAATAGACTTTTATTTTATTTAAAATATGTGAGTTTCGTCAATATACAGAAATCAAATGATAGTTTGTCGTAAGAATCTATTAATGTATGTAACCAGAAATATAATATAAATTGATTTTCTTTTCCATTATCATATTAAGCTGTTATGAAAATCTTCCTAGTTTTCTTTCCTTTTTTTTAAAAAAGATTTTTGAATTATCTTTCAGAAAATATAAAATCAAACAAGTTCCAAGTTGAAGGACAGTTACGAAGGTAGATGTAGGGTTTTCTCGAATTATATGCTATTGTATAAAAGTATTCATCGTGTCAACAAATTCTTAATGTCATTATTGTAAAATATATATTAAACATTACTTAAATTAATTGTTTTATTCCATTCATTCTAAGAAATCATTGTTCTAAACTATATAATGACTGGCGAGCGACTATAACGTAAGGAATAACTGTCCAAATGATCTAATATTTGGTTTAAATAGCGCTAAAAATTCTATTTACTGACGATTTAACATATGAAAATTGATCCGCAGAAAAGTAACAATTAATTTAAATATTCTAATATGGTTGATACAATTATTTTTAATCGTCTAACGTGACTTATATACAAAAATCATTTCTGTGTTTCGAGATTAACAGGAATTTCAAGTTTCTTATAAAGACTTCTAATTTATTACTATTATTTATGTTACGATTAGATTTAGAATGTTCTCCTGTAAAATAAAAAGCGGATTTATATAATTTTTTTTTTATATATAAGCGAGCATTTAGTTTTACTCCTGTTCATATATTTTGAGACATTTTATTACTCTCTTTATATGTTGATGACTTAATCTATCCATTAAAAATAAAAGATTTTTTACTGAATTACTCAATTTGTAAAAATTCTATTTTATTTTATATTATTAAACACGTTCTAAAAGTTAAGATAAGTGTTGTGAAAGTGCTCAAAAATAAAAAAATAATCGAATTTTTTCAAAATTATTTTATTTATTATTAACAGATGGCGCCACATATTTCCAAACACTAGGAGGCAAATTACGTAATAACTATATACTGTGTCGGCGTTTTTTAATGTAGTTAGGGAAATTAGCGAATACCGAATGTCTTATAATTAGCTTAAAATAATAATTATTATAGATAATTAGATTGTATAATTATGCATCGAGGTCTCAAACAGCAGTAAAAACTATAAAAATTCGAAGTGAATCTATAAATAGACTTATATATAGGATTTAAAGATGTACAAAAGTCTTTATATTATTTTATTTATTATATTAACTTTTAGTAATATAATGTAAAAAAGGTCAATAGCATGTACAGTACAGTACAGTACATTTTATACTATGGCGACTATTCGAGATCTTTAGAATAATTTATTTATTTATTTATATTTATGTAACACCTAAAACTATTATATCTATGTACATAATTATTTCAAACACTTTATTTTCCTTATTTTTCGCAATGTTTCTCAAAATATAGCACGTGAAAGAATTCAAGTACTCTTCTGCGAAAAGAAACTTTAAAAATTGTTTCAAATTTCAAGTTTTTATAATACAATAAAGAATTTTTATCTATATTTTAACTTACATCAAACATTAATTATAGTTTATAGTAGAATATTAAACCAAATTTTAATTTTATTGACCATAATGCCGTATTTCTAAACCCCGAAGGCGATATGGAAGACATTGATTTAAGTTAGGATTTAAAACTACGTTTCTACGGCTTATATATACAAATATGTCATGCAAATAAATGAAAATATAAGCTACTTAGTAAATTATAATTTAGAAGAATTTCTTAAAATTTAAATTTATACATTTATATTCTTTTATGAATATAATTTTTTTAGACTTTTAAGCTTCGTTATATAACTTATTACACTTAGTAAAGCTTAAGTTAAAGAGTGTATTCTTCTTTATTAACTTTATAATCACACAATAACTAAGTAATTTAACTTAGAAAAAAAAAATTCATTCTGAGCCAATTAAAAATTGTCTTTTAGTAATTAGTGTGTTTTGTAAACTGAATTTTGATTGACGCTTGATAGATGAAGCGGAAAGGAAAATTTAATGAAATTTATTATTAATTTTAATGAAGTAAAATGTGAAAGAATAAAGAAATAAATTGTAAATTTAAATACAATAAATTGATGTAATAAAATATAAAAATTGTATTTAGCATTTAGTCTAAATTAAAAAAAAAATTATGTAAATCAATATGAGTAAATTCCATTTAGTATTGTATGAGATATCTAATAAATGAGTTTTTAATAGCCTAATTTTTAGCTTTTTTTTTTCTTTTTTTTGAAAACTGATGCTGATTTAAATAGCAGAATTTTTGAAAATAAGCTGTATTATCAAAGATACGAATTTAAGACGTTATGGAAAAGTAAACTCTAACTTTGGAGCTTTGACAATACAAAGATTTTTGTATTTTAGTACAATGTAAAATATTTATATTAGAGCTAACTATAGGAAAGTAATAAAATATTTTGAATATTTTTTTCCATTTCTACAGCGAAATATTTATTAATCGTTGCCTAATTTAATAAAAGTAAGTCATGTTTTGTCTGTTTTAATCAGTTGTAATCATTATTGACAAATCCGACCGAATTTATAAGATATTTATACTATCTTTGATTAGCATATTAATAAGATGCTGATAGAAAATTAAACAGTCGACGTTTTATTGTACGGTTATCATTTATAATTGTCCTATAAATTTAACTAGACAGAAAAATGAATAAATAAATAATGATAATTTATGATTTAAAACTCGCTTTTCTTTTAAAACTAAATTAAATATTTTTCGCTACCATAACAAGAAATTAATAAAACATGCTGATAATTTTCATTAAATAAATTTAATTTAATTTAAAATAACGATTTCAAATCTTATCAAATAATTTATTTATTTATTTATATTTATGTAACACCTAAAACTATTATATCTATGTACATAATTATTTCAAACACTTTATTTTCCTTATTTTTCGCAATGTTTCTCAAAATATAGCACGTGAAAGAATTCAAGTACTCTTCTGCGAAAAGAAACTTTAAAAATTGTTTCAAATTTCAAGTTTTTATAATACAATAAAGAATTTTTATCTATATTTTAACTTACATCAAACATTAATTATAGTTTATAGTAGAATATTAAACCAAATTTTAATTTTATTGACCATAATGCCGTATTTCTAAACCCCGAAGGCGATATGGAAGACATTGATTTAAGTTAGGATTTAAAACTACGTTTCTACGGCTTATATATACAAATATGTCATCAAATAAATGAAAATATAAGCTACTTAGTAAATTATAATTTAGAAGAATTTCTTAAAATTTAAATTTATACATTTATATTCTTTTATGAATATAATTTTTTTAGACTTTTAAGCTTCGTTATATAACTTATTACACTTAGTAAAGCTTAAGTTAAANATAAAATATCTTAATAATATATATTAAATTTTATAGTTAAAGATTAGCGAATATGTTTAAAAATTAATAAATCCATGTTTTTAATTTTCGTGTGTTGATTACATTCTTTTGTATTACGTATTCATTCGGAATAACTTGTATTTGTTTGAATATGATTTGTGAAAAGATTATTAGAAATAGTCTTTATAATTTTGATATTGTTTTACACACGAATTTAATGGTGTTTAGTCTATCTCATGATATGATAGATACATGATAGAACAGAAGAGGATATGTTTAAATTATGCTCTCAAAACATGAATAATAAGTCATTATAATCATGAGTGTATGGGACACTTTAGTTAAGGGAGCAGAGTGGGTTGACTCGCAAGAAATTTGACACAAATAAAAACACAAGTTACCAATTTTTAATTTGCCATCGCCGATAACTTAATTTGTTAAACGTTTTGCTTTCGCTACTCAATTTTATATTTCTTTGTTCTTGCTTTACCGGAATTTGGGAGATTAGTTGCCTCCATGCTCTGCCGACTATTATGCTCAAGATTATTATTTAATATAAATAAAGTCTTGAAAAATATAAATACATCAAGTACAAACGAATTATCAGTCCTTAATCGTTTAATACAAAGAATATTTTTCATATGATTTCATTCTTACACAAAATAAAATGCGAATTTTTAGGTGTTTATTTATATTTCTGCTTTATTGGAAAATTTTATTGATTTCGTAGAAAATAATTGGGAAAAGTTAAGTAATATTTTATTAGTAATATATTTAATTTGATCAAATGAAATAATAGTTTCGATATAAAACTAAACAAACGAAAAGTTATCTCTATATCAGATGTAAATGTGTTTTGATCTGTTATAAGAAATGATTACGAAATATTTATTTTCCATTTTGTTTCAAGAAAAAGTGTAAGGTCTTCCTGGTATCAAGATGAAAAAATGAAATTGTGCCAAGTTTGAGAGGAGAAGTACATAAAAATAAGAACTGAGATGAATTTAAATTGAAGGAATAACCTTTGTAAATTAGTTACTGAATGTATTACTTATGAACAAATATAATTTTATAATAAAAATTCAATAATAAATACATATATATATTGCAACTTTTCACATTTATAATTAAATTAGAAATAATTTTAATAAAATAGAACTATTTTACTGTTTTTCATCAAAAATATGTCTGAAAATTATTATATTTTGAATTTATAAATATTCTTTTGCATCAAATTTAAAATTTTCAAGTGAAATATTGATTTGCTGGATTTATTTTTAGGCTAAGATGTTTATATTCATTTCTTTAAAATTATTATTCAAAATAAAGACTGAAATTTTTGCTATTATCGCATAAATTTTTCACGAATGTGATTAAATGAGACGTTACTTGGATAAATGACATTTGTTTCTGGTATCCTTAATTCTGAAAAAATGATAATTTGTTATCATTCTTTGAATGAATTAAGTTAATGGGGTGCAATTCAGATGGTTAATATCTCAGGCCAGGTCTTAACAGTGTTCATTAATAGGGGTGAGTCTTATATGCCGCCAAATACAACGGTACATAAATTTCGTATTCAGAGAGTTCTACACAATACATTTTGCCTCTGAATTAATATCAATCTTTATTATATCAACGATTTATTTACATTTATATTTGTTATATTAAGTGTCAATATAAAATTTTTATGAAAATAATTTTCTTCTGAATAGTCTGAAAACAGTTTTTCTCCGAATAAACTACGTACTTTTGTTAAGTAGAAAATGTCTTTAATATAATATAGCATTCTTATATATTGCTTAATATTAAACACACTTTAGTGTTAAACATTATATTTATTCATTTATCAAATATATAGTGAATAGATTATAATTAAATTAATGAATGGTTTACTTGTTAAATAGTTCTTGCGTGTGTAGCTACAATAAACTTTTTTCGATACTTATATTGTTTTAATGCAATTATTTTATTGTGATTATACAGTAAAACAATAAGCTATATTATAATAGTTAAATATATAATTTAGTTTTAAAGTAATAAATATAGTATGAGAAATTTCGAATTACTTTCTTTTAATAAGAATATATTACTATTTTTCAAGCGCTTCCTTTAGAGACGATTTTAGTTTTGAAAATATAAAATCTAGAACGTTTTATAATCATTTTAAAAATAATTTTATAATGAATAATAAAGTGTATTTTAATTTTATGTAAATTATATAAGTAAATTTAAAAAAATTATATATTCGATTTGAATGTAATTACTTACTATATTTAATATTTGTCGGAATCATAATTATATTTATTAACAATGCAATTGCTTAACGTGGAAGTTCCCCCAATTTAAATTCATCGCTGCATTTATTGATTTTGCATTTCTCCTTCAGACTTGGCACAAATTCACTTTTTTCTGATACCCGGAAGGCTTGATATTTTTTTCCTTAAACAAAATGGAAAAATAATGGTTTATGCTATTAACAATATTATTTAATGTGAAATAATAAAACAAAAATACATAAAAATTACTTGGTTTAGTTTTTAAATATTTTTAAATCAAAAATTTGCATCAGTTTTTATAAAGTTGTTTAATTGATTTAACTGAGAAGAAGAGTACATAATTTACGTAAATATTTTCTAATTTATCTGTGAATTTTAACAGCTTATATAGTTTAAGTAGTAGTTTGGAGGTGACCATTATCGGAGGTTTTACTTGTATTTACTTCTTTGTATGTATATAAAATAAATTTTCCTTTTGATATACTCACGCTTTTCTAGTAAAAATAATGGAAAATTGCCATTTTTTTGTTATGATGTACAGATAATGAAATATCTTTAAAATATCAATATCATTTACGCAAATTATAAGACTTATTAGCAATTGAAATCATCCATATAACCGCGAGATCGTCTCAGTTTTCGTATTCAAGGGATATATCCATTTTAAGCTTTATGAAAACACAGAAAAACTTTATAGTATGATTATTATAATATAGGCTTAAACATTTTAAAATAGTATAAAATTTAAAATATATAGACTATTATAAGTATAAAATAAAAGTATAATATGCTATATTAGAATTTTCTAACAATTTACGTCTTTCTAATCGTTTTATGCAACAAATTAGAGACATCAAATAGACAAATAATTGTTTATTTTTACCTAATGATGAGACTCGTAATTATTCTTATTTTTTTGGACATTTGCATTTCTTTGGAAAATAAAATAGAGATAAGAAGTGATAATTTTATTAAACTTTTTGAAATTTAAACTGATAATCATAATAGTTTTTAAATGATAATTTCATGAAGAGCAGAAGAAAAATGGGTTAATACAAAACGACGGGCAATTCAGAACATTTTAATAGTGACAAATTGAAATTAAATTAATGCCATTATTTGGCTTTAAAAAAAAGGGTGAAAACATTGATAAATTAAAACACAACTTTGAATCACAGAAAATATTCTGTGAAAAAAATCATTTAATATAATATTAATTTTATGACTTATTTAGTATTATAATAAGTGGAATATAATATAAATATAAATTATATTTCAGTATTCATAATAGAAATATTTATTTCACTAATATATTATAACTATGCCTGTTAATTAAATATCATTATTATTTTTAAGTTTTTTAAGTTTAATTTTGGAGTGAATCACAACATTTCATTATAAACTAAGATGGATATTTTGGACATTGTATTCGGCTTTATTCCACATAATATTAATTCAATTTTCTCCTTTAATTACGTTAAATAAACAGTTTACTTAAATGATGCCGTTAAAGACCATTCCAGCTTCAAAAATATGAAATAATTTCGAACAAGAGTTCTTTTTATTATGGATAAGTTTTTATTATGGTTAATGATTGAGTTTAACGATTAAAATACAATGTTATATTAAATTAAAAATATTAGCATAACGTTGTTGAAAAACTTATTATGTAATTATTCTATTATCTCGTTTTGCTTCAGAAATTATAATAGAAATAATTAATGAGATAAATCGAAAAGGTTTTTAACGGAATTAGTTGATATTTCACTACTTTTCCCCCGTTAATTTGTATGTCGATGAATAAGATTGGACTAGCAATAAAAGAAAAAACTTAAGTGTTAGTCGTTCTTCTTTTTCTTCGAAGTTTTTGTTCATGAATAATTTCTATATAATAGACACCTGGAAGACTTCAAAAGAAGTATAAAGGTCACCATTTCTACTATCATTGTCTTCGTCAGTTCGCGTATAAACGACATTTCTTAGTATCGAGAATCGCATCGATACGTAAATGTCTCATTAAAACTTTTCCTGTTAATTGTTAACTAGAAGATGGTTTCTGCGTAATTTTCAAGGTTCTGTCCTCCGCCTTCGGCTTTTATTATGGGGATACTGAGAATCCCATTTTTCTTTAACTATGGATTTTCCTCTCATTTTATATAATTATAGGAAAAAAAATCTTCGTTGTAAAATATTAAAACGAGCGATATTCACTTTCAAAAATGTATAATTTATTAAACTTTTCATCATTCATTAGGAAAATTTTTTTCTTTTTATCTAACTGATGTACTAAAAATAGAAAATGAGCTACTGCACGTGCAGTTAAGGAGGAAAGGATTTTACTTCAACCGACGAGCTTAATTTGGCTTAATTTGGCAAATGATAGATGGAACAAATTATTTTAAAATGTCATCGATCTCTATATGATTGAACCAGTCCCAAATATTTTCAGATGCAGAGTTTATTAGAGTCAAGTTCAAGGTCGAAGGAGGGAAGGTAGGGTAGCGCGTACGGGTCTGACGACCTTGAATGCATCAGAGAGTTTAAGCTCCTGCTTTCTATAAAGAATGATATATTTTTGTTTACATTCGATTACTATTTGATTATCGTCACGATACGACGAAATTATTTTTTTAATTCATTTAAGAATCCTGCAATTAAGTAATTATCAATTAAAAGCCATATCTGTGTCAACTAAACTGATGATAACATCTCGCTGACATCATCGAGAAAAAAAAAAAGGTTTCATATATTTAATTTATAAGAAAATTAGCAAGATAAATCTGTAGAATGGTTGTAATACACTCGATCAATGAGAAATTGTTTTATAAACAATAAATTTCATTTAAAAAATACCA
This sequence comes from Centruroides sculpturatus, assembly GCF_000671375.1. NCBI lineage: Eukaryota > Metazoa > Arthropoda > Arachnida > Scorpiones > Buthidae > Centruroides > Centruroides sculpturatus. The sequence continues at coordinate 250,139 of NW_019384346.1, forward strand.
ATGTATACAGCGATAAATGTAAACACAACACAATATTAAACTGGAATTAAATAATTTTTATTTTTTTAAAGTTATTTTCGACTCATCTTTTAATGTTCTAAAATATTAAAGTGTTAATAATAACTTACAATGTCATCTTTAATCGTTTCTAACGATAACGAAATTATAGTAATGCGTATACTGTTAACTATTTTTCCAAGAATTAATTTAATTCCACTGAATTAGTCCTTAAAACTAAATTAGTTTTCAAGAAAAATGGTTATTCATATTTTCTCATAAATATACTACATAAATAATATAATTTTAATAATTTATATGTGTATTAAGTCTGACTGAAGATTCATGTTGTCATCACTGGAGTCGCATGGTTAACGTTATCCTTTATCATAATTGAATCGAAGTTTAAACTTTCTCACAATTAATTTATTGTTTTATAGGTAGGATATTCTAAATAAAAGTTTAATATCTTATCGAAGGTACTTTAAATTTTAAAACTTTTTGCTGTACGTAAGGGCTATCATTTCTAAATGATTTAAATCATCATAATCATTAGTGTTGATTAATAACTTACATATGTTTAATCGGTATCAAATTTAATGAGAATAAGGAGCAACAGTTAAAGTCGTATTCAATTGTTATTTTAAAAATTAATAAAAATTACTTTTATTTTTATAAAAATTTGAACAGAATTAAAATTCAAGTTACCATAATAAAATTTTGTTCTTTTATTCAGCCAAATTAGAGCTAATAATTCCATCTAGCATATAAGATACATTCTGTATATACTGGATGGAATTATATTATATGCTGGATGGTATAATATACATGTATATACATTAATATATAATATGTATAATGCAAAAGAAATAAATAATAGAATAAGAAATTATTGAAAACTTTGATAATTACATAGGGGAGAAAAAAGAAAATCTTATTAAATCGCTTTTGTTTGTAAACGTGGGCGAAGTTTTTATTTATGGTTTTCTTTCTTTTTTTATCCCATTTATCAAATCTGTCATGATTAATGATTTTAATGTCAATTTCTTTCTATAAAAAAATATTTTAAAATAATGTTTTTTAAACCTCTACGTTTCAATTGAATGAAAATATTATTTATTTACCTAAGATAAACACAAAAATAAATATTCGATTAGCTTTAAAACATTTAAATATAAAACTTATAATTAATTAAATTAATTATTATGAGATTTTCAAGTAAATATCTTCTAATATTTGTTTAAAAAAAAAAAAAACATTTTATATATTAGATTTAGACAAGTCGTACGTTCTAATGTATTAAATTGGCCGAAATTAGATTATTATTTTAGAATCTATTTTCCACTTAACCCCGTACATCCACAATAGACTTTTATTTTATTTAAAATATGTGAGTTTCGTCAATATACAGAAATCAAATGATAGTTTGTCGTAAGAATCTATTAATGTATGTAACCAGAAATATAATATAAATTGATTTTCTTTTCCATTATCATATTAAGCTGTTATGAAAATCTTCCTAGTTTTCTTTCCTTTTTTTTAAAAAAGATTTTTGAATTATCTTTCAGAAAATATAAAATCAAACAAGTTCCAAGTTGAAGGACAGTTACGAAGGTAGATGTAGGGTTTTCTCGAATTATATGCTATTGTATAAAAGTATTCATCGTGTCAACAAATTCTTAATGTCATTATTGTAAAATATATATTAAACATTACTTAAATTAATTGTTTTATTCCATTCATTCTAAGAAATCATTGTTCTAAACTATATAATGACTGGCGAGCGACTATAACGTAAGGAATAACTGTCCAAATGATCTAATATTTGGTTTAAATAGCGCTAAAAATTCTATTTACTGACGATTTAACATATGAAAATTGATCCGCAGAAAAGTAACAATTAATTTAAATATTCTAATATGGTTGATACAATTATTTTTAATCGTCTAACGTGACTTATATACAAAAATCATTTCTGTGTTTCGAGATTAACAGGAATTTCAAGTTTCTTATAAAGACTTCTAATTTATTACTATTATTTATGTTACGATTAGATTTAGAATGTTCTCCTGTAAAATAAAAAGCGGATTTATATAATTTTTTTTTATATAAGCAAGCATTTAGTTTTACTCCTGTTCATATATTTTGAGACATTTTATTACTCTATATGTTGATGACTTAATCTATCCATTAAAAATAAAATATTTTTTACTGAATTACTCAATTTGTAAAAATTCTATTTTATTTTATATTATTAAACACGTTCTAAAAGTTAAGATAAGTGTTGTGAAAGTGCTCAAAAATAAAAAAATAATCGAATTTTTTCAAAATTATTTTATTTATTATTAACAGATGGCGCCACATATTTCCAAACACTAGGAGGCAAATTACGTAATAACTATATACTGTGTCGGCGTTTTTTAATGTAGTTAGGGAAATTAGCGAATACCGAATGTCTTATAATTAGCTTAAAATAATAATTATTATAGATAATTAGATTGTATAATTATGCATCGAGGTCTCAAACAGCAGTAAAAACTATAAAAATTCGAAGTGAATCTATAAATAGACTTATATATAGGATTTAAAGATGTACAAAAGTCTTTATATTATTTTATTTATTATATTAACTTTTAGTAATATAATGTAAAAAAGGTCAATAGCATGTACAGTACAGTACAGTACATTTTATACTATGGCGACTATTCGAGATCTTTAGAATAATTTATTTATTTATTTATATTTATGTAACACCTAAAACTATTATATCTATGTACATAATTATTTCAAACACTTTATTTTCCTTATTTTTCGCAATGTTTCTCAAAATATAGCACGTGAAAGAATTCAAGTACTCTTCTGCGAAAAGAAACTTTAAAAATTGTTTCAAATTTCAAGTTTTTATAATACAATAAAGAATTTTTATCTATATTTTAACTTACATCAAACATTAATTATAGTTTATAGTAGAATATTAAACCAAATTTTAATTTTATTGACCATAATGCCGTATTTCTAAACCCCGAAGGCGATATGGAAGACATTGATTTAAGTTAGGATTTAAAACTACGTTTCTACGGCTTATATATACAAATATGTCATGCAAATAAATGAAAATATAAGCTACTTAGTAAATTATAATTTAGAAGAATTTCTTAAAATTTAAATTTATACATTTATATTCTTTTATGAATATAATTTTTTTAGACTTTTAAGCTTCGTTATATAACTTATTACACTTAGTAAAGCTTAAGTTAAAGAGTGTATTCTTCTTTATTAACTTTATAATCACACAATAACTAAGTAATTTAACTTAGAAAAAAAAAATTCATTCTGAGCCAATTAAAAATTGTCTTTTAGTAATTAGTGTGTTTTGTAAACTGAATTTTGATTGACGCTTGATAGATGAAGCGGAAAGGAAAATTTAATGAAATTTATTATTAATTTTAATGAAGTAAAATGTGAAAGAATAAAGAAATAAATTGTAAATTTAAATACAATAAATTGATGTAATAAAATATAAAAATTGTATTTAGCATTTAGTCTAAATTAAAAAAAAAATTATGTAAATCAATATGAGTAAATTCCATTTAGTATTGTATGAGATATCTAATAAATGAGTTTTTAATAGCCTAATTTTTAGCTTTTTTTTTCTTTTTTTTGAAAACTGATGCTGATTTAAATAGCAGAATTTTTGAAAATAAGCTGTATTATCAAAGAAACGAATTTAAGACGTTATGGAAAAGTAAACTCTAACTTTGGAGCTTTGACAATACAAAGATTTTTGTATTTTAGTACAATGTAAAATATTTATATTAGAGCTAACTATAGGAAAGTAATAAAATATTTTGAATATTTTTTTCCATTTCTACAGCGAAATATTTATTAATCGTTGCCTAATTTAATAAAAGTAAGTCATGTTTTGTCTGTTTTAATCAGTTGTAATCATTATTGACAAATCCGACCGAATTTATAAGATATTTATACTATCTTTGATTAGCATATTAATAAGATGCTGATAGAAAATTAAACAGTCGACGTTTTATTGTACGGTTATCATTTATAATTGTCCTAGAAATTTAACTAGACAGAAAAATGAATAAATAAATAATGATAATTTATGATTTAAAACTCGCTTTTCTTTTAAAACTAAATTAAATATTTTTCGCTACCATAACAAGAAATTAATAAAACATGCTGATAATTTTCATTAAATAAATTTAATTTAATTTAAAATAACGATTTCAAATCTTATCAAATAATTTATTTATTCTCATAAAAATATTTCTGTTGTTATTCAAATTTTGAATACTATAGTTTTGTGTATCAGAATTGAACAATATTTATTTATTATAATAAATCGATACTTACAAACTTGAAGCCAGGAATTTTATGCGAATTATTTTCAATACGATATACGATAGATATTTCCAATTGTTAATGCTTACTTCAATTACTTTAAGATATACTTTTATTTATATTTATAGGCCTATATAATTGGTTTCTGTTATACATTTTAGAATCTGATTTTTATCCGTTTACAATGTATAAAATGGAAAATATCTTTGATTATTTTATAGAAAAAATATACCACATATTAAACTACATAATTATTTAAAATTTCGTATTAATTTTTTTCATTCTGCCTTAAATATTGCGAATATATTCGTACTTACATTGCCCCCTTTTTTTTATAGATTTTATATGAAATTGTAAGAGCTGCGATCTACTGATATTTCAATGAAATGCAGATTTATGGATTGGAAATTTATCTCTGTAGAGTGATAAATTTCAGAAAGCCAGTTTTGAAAGTGGATTACTAGGGTCTAGTAGGTTTCAATTCTTACACCATTAAATTCTGTAATAATTTAATATAGTAGTTAATTGAGAAAAAAAATCTTTTGCTTTTCCAGGTGCATTATTTCCGCCGCAGGCCGCCGGAAATAGCTTTTCCTATTGTATCCTTAGGCTTTCGAAGCACGCGTGGGAAATTAAGATGTAGGTCTGGTTTCGACCTTTCTAAATTTATCCGAAAAGCGATTATTTCGGTTCAGGTGCGTAATCGGCCCGATTTTGGCAATAGAAAAAAAATTCCAGTCTGGAAGGCGATTTTCCATCTTTAGCCCGGATCGAGTTCTGGTCGATTCAAGGACAAATAGATAGATCAGCTGCGACGGGATTTTCCTAGAAACAGGATTAAAGAGAAGATCGTAAATTTCCAGGTTTGGAATTCTTTCCGCCGAGATCCGTCCGACTTCGGGCTCCTTCTCTCGAGCGCCGACCCGGTTACACGCTGTCATAAAGGAAAATATTTTTCATATTTAATTCGTAATTGGGGACACCTTGGAGGTGATCGGAGGTCAAAGGTCGCATTCTTCGTCGGCTCCCGTTTCCTCCTTTCGATAACTAGTCGGACGGCAGCGTTAAGCGTCGATGACGTCCATATGACGTCGAGATATGACGTAAAAGTAGAACATGATGGAGTACTTGCGTCTGTGATGATTCATGAGTAGATAGAGACCTTTTCACCTGCATTTCATTTTTGAAATAAACATTACGTTTCGACGTGCCTATGGGAAGTGCCAACGATGTAATACAGAATGGCCATTTATGAATGTTCAATGCTTCAGAATTACATTCGATGCAAAACATTTTTCCTTATCGTAAAGCCGCCAAAAATTTAATTCCAACATCCTTTTAAAAAAACATTTTAATTGTACACTTTAATACAAGCGCTTTTCTGTTTTAAGTGTACAAGATCACACAGAAACAGAGCCTTTCTCCTGCTGAGTTTATCGCCATGAGCTAGAGACTGAATTGCGATATTCTAAATAAAAATTTATAAAATTATCGGCATTATAGTATAAATAACACACAACAGATGGCGTAACAAAATAATATACCTGCCCTTTTATTTTATACAAATAAAACGAAACGAAGATATTCAGTTCTGAAAATAAAATCTTTTATTTAGAATAATTTATTAATTTTTTAAACAGGATTTTATATTATTAAATATGCTGGTAACTGTTTAATACACGCAATTGGTAATTTGTGTCTCTCCGTCGTTCACGGTTTGCATAATAAGCGATCGCGTTTCAAACAGGTGAGATGAGAAGATTCGGAACCAATTAATCATCATAACTTGGCATACGTAATTTGGGTTACTTGAACGAATTACCGTAAACACGAGTGACGAAAGTAGAAGATCCGGGTTTGGAGTACGTTAAAGTTCTTTTACTCGAATCTTAATTTTAATATTAAATAAATAAACCTGAATTCCAATCTGCTCCAAACACAAGAATAAGTTGAGGTGTTTGCTCGACGCGTAATTTGACCCAGAAAGTTTGTCCGAAAAGATACGTAGTTACGTAATTCTTCGAACTTCCGGGTTTGACGTCATCGGATTTTCAATATTTACGATTCGAACAAGACTACCAGTTAATATTTATTTAAAAAAATATCTCATACAGACAAGGTCGTTGGATATTTTTGTTTACTCGGTCATCTATGGCGAATTCAATAGACGTTCGGCCTCACTCTTATCGTTTTCGCTATTTATAGACAGACAAACACCTGCCATAAAAATAATTGGAAGGAAAATCCTGGCAAATTCCTTTCTGTAGTCATGGAAATCGGAGACCGTGGCTTCCTTAAAACGTGTCCAATGCCAGTCTCTAGATCACAGACTACCTCTTATCAGATAGCTACCTGATAAGAGCTACCCTCTCTTATCAGATAGAGGTCACCAAAGAGTTGGTGGTATTTACTTCCTGGATCTCGGAGACGATCGCAGACCTTGTTTCCTTTACGCTACTTCTTGTTTACACGATCTGGCGTTAAGCAGAAAGGAAGAGTGACCTTTGCTATCTCTTCTGCTTATATTACGCTATTCTCTTCAAATATATTGCAAGGTGTAACCGATTCTTCGAATGAAAATATCTGACATTTTTTTAATATCGAAAGAGATGGCACTTGACCCTTTTATCGCGAAAAGATTATTTTAGGATGATCAAAATATTTTGATTATATGGAAATTTTTAAAATAGATATTCGATCCTAGTACAAAAGATCGAAAACAGATAGTATATCATAACAGGCCACGCTTTAGAACAAACAAGTTATTAACTATTCGAATCGAAAACGCCAGTTTCTAAAGCAAAGGAAGAAGTGAAAACTTCTCCCAAACTCGCCCCAGTAAAGTCTGGATCCCTGTCGATTTCGGGGGTACTTTTTGGGAGGAGGAAATGGCTGAGATCGAATCGATCCAGGAAACATCTTCCAAAGGAAAAAGTGGCCTTGAAACGCTTCTTTCCCAAAGTAGGACACGGGGACAAAAAATTGACCAAAAACACCTGTTGGACGATGCCAATAAATGAATATTTGAAAAGACCTATTTTCGGATAATTTGTTTCTTTCAAGAAGCAAAGATAAAACCGCTTTGCTTATCATAAAAATCTCAAATCGCGTATACCTTTCTCATCTTTTCGATTATCTTATCTCATTCTGCCATTACTATATTCTACCCAAGGGCTAAGTTCTTAAAGGATCCATTTGGTGAGTAGTAAACCCCCGAAGTCGTAGTTCGTTAATATTTTTCAACTGTTTCGTAACAATGCATTAGAACGTCTTCTATCTATCTACTATCTTGTGAATAGATCGTCAATAGATACATATATATATAAGCATAACAAACAGACTTATGATTTAATACATTTCTAATATTAAAAAATATTGATTATATGAATATAATAAAATTTATTTTCCATTATATAAAAAATATATATAATGAAAAATAAATTTTATTATATTCATATGTCATATGTGCCAAATTAATATTTTATATTTTTTTGGAATCATTCATTTTTTACGATAATTAATGTCAGTAAAGACAGGTTTATGTGATTTCAGTGATTGATGATAGGTTTATTACTCAAAATCTAGGTAATGTTCGACATTATCTAGTTATAAACATTGTAAAAATAATATAAAAAAAACAGTACAAATAAAAAATAATATAAATACTTTCAGCAAATTCCACGCATTTTAAAACAAATTAATCATGGTCTTGGCTTACCAAAATTCTTTCAATGACAAACATAAAATATAAATTATTTATAAACAATTACAAANGCACAAATTCACTTTTTTCTGATACCCGGAAGGCTTGATATTTTTTTCCTTAAACAAAATGGAAAAATAATGGTTTATGCTATTAACAATATTATTTAATGTGAAATAATAAAACAAAAATACATAAAAATTACTTGGTTTAGTTTTTAAATATTTTTAAATCAAAAATTTGCATCAGTTTTTATAAAGTTGTTTAATTGATTTAACTGAGAAGAAGAGTACATAATTTATGTAAATATTTTCTAATTTATCTGTGAATTTTAACAGCTTATATAGTTTAAATAGTAGTTTGGAGGTGACCGTTATCGGAGGTTTTACTTGTATTTACTTCTTTGTATGTATATAAAATAAATTTTCCTTTTGATATACTCACGCTTTTCTAGTAAAAATAATGGAAAATTGCCATTTTTTTGTTATGATGTACAGATAATGAAATATCTTTAAAATATCAATATCATTTACGCAAATTATAAGACTTATTAGCAATTGAAATCATCCATATAACCGCGAGATCGTCTCAGTTTTCGTATTCAAGGGATATATCCATTTTAAGCTTTATGAAAACACAGAAAAACTTTATAGTATGATTATTATAATATAGGCTTAAACATTTTAAAATAGTATAAAATTTAAAATATATAGACTATTATAAGTATAAAATAAAAGTATAATATGCTATATTAGAATTTTCTAACAATTTACGTCTTTCTAATCGTTTTATGCAACAAATTAGAGACATCAAATAGACAAATAATTGTTTATTTTTACCTAATGATGAGACTCGTAATTATTCTTATTTTTTCGGACATTTGCATTTCTTTGGAAAATAAAATAGAGATAAGAAGTGATAATTTTATTAAACTTTTTGAAATTTAAACTGATAATCATAATAGTTTTTAAATGATAATTTCATGAAGAGCAGAAGAAAAATGGGTTAATACAAAACGACAGGCAATTCAGAACATTTTAATAGTGACAAATTGAAATTAAATTAATGTCATTATTTGGCTTTAAAAAAAAAGGGTGAAAACATTGATAAATTAAAACACAACTTTGAATCACAGAAAATATTCTGTGAAAAAAATCATTTAATATAATATTAATTTTATGACTTATTTAGTATTATAATAAGTGGAATATAATATAAATATAAATTATATTTCAGTATTCATAATAGAAATATTTATTTCACTAATATATTATAACTATGCCTGTTAATTAAATATCATTATTATTTTTAAGTTTTTTAAGTTTAATTTTGGAGTGAATCACAACATTTCATTATAAACTAAGATGGATATTTTGGACATTGTATTCGGCTTTATTCCACATAATATTAATTCAATTTTCTCCTTTAATTACGTTAAATAAACAGTTTACTTAAATGATGCCGTTAAAGACCATTCCAGCTTCAAAAATATGAAATAATTTCGAACAAGAGTTCTTTTTATTATGGATAAGTTTTTATTATGGTTAATGATTGAGTTTAACGATTAAAATACAATGTTATATTAAATTAAAAATATTAGCATAACGTTGTTGAAAAACTTATTATGTAATTATTCTATTATCTCGTTTTGCTTCAGAAATTATAATAGAAATAATTAATGAGATAAATCGAAAAGGTTTTTAACGGAATTAGTTGATATTTCACTACTTTTCCCCCGTTAATTTGTATGTCGATGAATAAGATTGGACTAGCAATAAAAGAAAAAACTTAAGTGTTAGTCGTTCTTCTTTTTCTTCGAAGTTTTTGTTCATGAATAATTTCTATATAATAGACACCTGGAAGACTTCAAAAGAAGTATAAAGGTCACCATTTCTACTATCATTGTCTTCGTCAGTTCGCGTATAAACGACATTTCTTAGTATCGAGAATCGCATCGATACGTAAATGTCTCATTAAAACTTTTCCTGTTAATTGTTAACTAGAAGATGGTTTCTGCGTAATTTTCAAGGTTCTGTCCTCCGCCTTCGGCTTTTATTATGGGGATACTGAGAATCCCATTTTTCTTTAACTATGGATTTTCCTCTCATTTTATATAATTATAGGAAAAAAAATCTTCGTTGTAAAATATTAAAACGAGCGATATTCACTTTCAAAAATGTATAATTTATTAAACTTTTCATCATTCATTAGGAAAATTTTTTTCTTTTTATCTAACTGATGTACTAAAAATAGAAAATGAGCTACTGCACGTGCAGTTAAGGAGGAAAGGATTTTACTTCGACCGACGAGCTTAATTTGGCTTAATTTGGCAAATGATAGATGGAACAAATTATTTTAAAATGTCATCGATCTCTATATGATTGAACCAGTCCCAAATATTTTCAGATGCAGAGTTTATTAGAGTCAAGTTCAAGGTCGAAGGAGGGAAGGTAGGGTAGCGCGTACGGGTCTGACGACCTTGAATGCATCAGAGAGTTTAAGCTCCTGCTTTCTATAAAGAATGATATATTTTTGTTTACATTCGATTACTATTTGATTATCGTCACGATACGACGAAATTATTTTTTAATTCATTTAAGAATCCTGCAATTAAGTAATTATCAATTAAAAGCCATATCTGTGTCAACTAAACTGATGATAACATCTCGCTGACATCATCGAGAAAAAAAAAAAGGTTTCATATATTTAATTTATAAGAAAATTAGCAAGATAAATCTGTAGAATGGTTGTAATACACTCGATCAATGAGAAATTGTTTTATAAACAATAAATTTCATTTAAAAAATACCAATGTATACAGCGATAAATGTAAACACAACACAATATTAAACTGGAATTAAATAATTTTTATTTTTTTAAAGTTATTTTCGACTCATCTTTTAATGTTCTAAAATATTAAAGTGTTAATAATAACTTACAATGTCATCTTTAATCGTTTCTAACGATAACGAAATTATAGTAATGCGTATACTGTTAACTATTTTTCCAAGAATTAATTTAATTCCACTGAATTAGTCCTTAAAACTAAATTAGTTTTCAAGAAAAATGGTTATTCATATTTTCTCATAAATATACTACATAAATAATATAATTTTAATAATTTATATGTGTATTAAGTCTGACTGAAGATTCATGTTGTCATCACTGGAGTCGCATGGTTAACGTTATCCTTTATCATAATTGAATCGAAGTTTAAACTTTCTCACAATTAATTTATTGTTTTATAGGTAGGATATTCTAAATAAAAGTTTAATATCTTATCGAAGGTACTTTAAATTTTAAAACTTTTTGCTGTACGTAAGGGCTATCATTTCTAAATGATTTAAATCATCATAATCATTAGTGTTGATTAATAACTTACATATGTTTAATCGGTATCAAATTTAATGAGAATAAGGAGCAACAGTTAAAGTCGTATTCAATTGTTATTTTAAAAATTAATAAAAATTACTTTTATTTTTATAAAAATTTGAACAGAATTAAAATTCAAGTTACCATAATAAAATTTTGTTCTTTTATTCAGCCAAATTAGAGCTAATAATTCCATCTAGCATATAAGATACATTCTGTATATACTGGATGGAATTATATTATATGCTGGATGGTATAATATACATGTATATACATTAATATATAATATGTATAATGCAAAAGAAATAAATAATAGAATAAGAAATTATTGAAAACTTTGATAATTACATAGGGGAGAAAAAAGAAAATCTTATTAAATCGCTTTTGTTTGTAAACGTGGGCGAAGTTTTTATTTATGGTTTTCTTTCTTTTTTTATCCCATTTATCAAATCTGTCATGATTAATGATTTTAATGTCAATTTCTTTCTATAAAAAAATATTTTAAAATAATGTTTTTTAAACCTCTACGTTTCAATTGAATGAAAATATTATTTATTTACCTAAGATAAACACAAAAATAAATATTCGATTAGCTTTAAAACATTTAAATATAAAACTTATAATTAATTAAATTAATTATTATGAGATTTTCAAGTAAATATCTTCTAATATTTGTTTAAAAAAAAAAAAAACATTTTATATATTAGATTTAGACAAGTCGTACGTTCTAATGTATTAAATTGGCCGAAATTAGATTATTATTTTAGAATCTATTTTCCACTTAACCCCGTACATCCACAATAGACTTTTATTTTATTTAAAATATGTGAGTTTCGTCAATATACAGAAATCAAATGATAGTTTGTCGTAAGAATCTATTAATGTATGTAACCAGAAATATAATATAAATTGATTTTCTTTTCCATTATCATATTAAGCTGTTATGAAAATCTTCCTAGTTTTCTTTCCTTTTTTTTAAAAAAGATTTTTGAATTATCTTTCAGAAAATATAAAATCAAACAAGTTCCAAGTTGAAGGACAGTTACGAAGGTAGATGTAGGGTTTTCTCGAATTATATGCTATTGTATAAAAGTATTCATCGTGTCAACAAATTCTTAATGTCATTATTGTAAAATATATATTAAACATTACTTAAATTAATTGTTTTATTCCATTCATTCTAAGAAATCATTGTTCTAAACTATATAATGACTGGCGAGCGACTATAACGTAAGGAATAACTGTCCAAATGATCTAATATTTGGTTTAAATAGCGCTAAAAATTCTATTTACTGACGATTTAACATATGAAAATTGATCCGCAGAAAAGTAACAATTAATTTAAATATTCTAATATGGTTGATACAATNGAGAGAAAAGATTTCTGAAATTTCGAAATTCGTTACAAATCAAATACATAATCTCATATGTTAAGCTTTTGTATCTAATCAAAGTCTTCTTAATTATCACTAAAAATGTTTAAATTTTTTTAAATGTCAAACATTTTTGATTTATCATTACGAAAAATTTATTACTTTACGATGAGCTAAACTAAAAATATCGGTCAAATTTCAAATATTTACAAAAAATATAAATTCAGAATGGTTATTCTAATATCTGTGGAGATGTTAGTTTATGTATACATCACAATCGCCTCAGAAAATCTTTAAGAAATAATTTCCCATAAGCTTATTTCAAATACGCTGTAATTTTTTTTCAATTTTGCTTTAATATCTAATCTATTCGATGTAGTAAACAGTGAATAATCAATTATTAATTTTAAAATATTAAGCGTATTCGGAACAGAATTTATTCCGTGTGCAGAAAGAGTTAGATGGATTAACGAATTCAGCAGCTTGGAAGGAACGGGTTACAAAATGGCTCCGGTTGCACCCGAAAACAGATTTTAACATTCGATAAGGTCTATTGACATTTATTTATAACTTTTTTATCGGTAAATGTGTCTAAAACTGGTTAGGACCGATAAGGGGCACGGAGAAGCTGAACATTCATTCTTATCGAGGTTAAGAACAGGTTACGAGACGGAAGATGAGAAAAAATTATTTCTTATCAGGAAAAACTTTTACTTTTAACAAGTTCCAAATATAGTTTTTGTTTCGTTCCATCGATCGATGCGACTTTTTCGACAATCACCGTTAAAAAATTCATTAATGCTGATAATTAATTAATCAGTTCAACTGTTAGTTGAATAAATATTTATAGTTTACTAATTATTAAATACAACAAACAGAAATTTTGTTTGTTGACGTACAAAAAGTCAACAAACAGCACTTACACATTAAATATTGTAAGAGAATAATAATATACATTTCAAATCAACAATGTTGAATAGTTTTTGAAAGTGTATATATAAGTATTTCTGAATGTTGTAAATTTATTACAGAATGCAATAAAAATCGCATTTAATTCCAACAGTTAAAATACATAACAGAAGACAAGAATTTTCTGTTTCAATATTTTCAGACTTCTCCAAGTCTATGCAATTGCATTTTAACCTAATTGAATCAGAATTATTTATAATTCTTTCATTCAAGAGATTTTTTCCTTTCGAAAAAAATTATACTATTATACTCCACAGTTATAAAAAAATTAATGTAAATCTAATTATCAGTTTTATAATTTTTATGATTATATTTGCTTTACTTTATCTTGTTGTAAGCATGATTTTATTCAGTATTTTTAAGGTTATTTTACAAGAATTTTTGAAATTATTTTAGTATAAACTTATTCAAAATTTCCACTAATTTCATAACTTTTGGTAGAGTTGAGTTCTTTTTTTATTTTATTTTTGTTTAACTTAGTGCGTTTTATGGCAAATGAGTTTGTTCTTTATTCATTCAAGTTTAGATCATAGATCTATCAAGAAACAAGTTTTCGTGCCTGCAAGGTTTTTAAACAAAAAAACTTATACTAAACTAATTCTAAAGTAAGAAAAAAAAGAAGAGAGATAGGGTCAAAAGAATGAAGACCAATTTGCAAATCTTCAGACTTATCAAAAGTTCAAATTTTAACTATTCATGCTAATAACTAAATAACTAAAATTCAGTAAAATTCGATTAAAAATACTGGAGTTAAAATTATAAGAATTAATTCACAATAAAATCTTTAAATTTTATTTATAATGTATATATATATATANACGAAACGAAAAATTTTTGCCAAACGCTCGAGGAGATTTCGATTCTCATACAAAACACCCGAAATTCGATCGATAATAAACCTTACTGCATTAACAAACAGTAAAATTGTTTAAATAATTGATTAAGATAATTCTAATTAGAAGTTTTATGCTATCTAATTAGAAGTTTAGTGGAATTTATTGTAATGGAAAAAAGGTAAATTTGTTAAAAGTTAATGCGTAGAAAACCCAATTTATTATTAGGTTTAATATAAAAGGCTAAGAATCTTTTGAAGGTCAATCTGGAAAAAAAGAAAAAAAAAAGAGTGCAAGATAAACAATATGTCCTTGGAAAAATCACTGAATCTCTGTCACAATTGCGAAGATTTATGGTCTTACATATATATACACAGTATATAAATACTTATGCACGTATAATTTATTTTACCAGAAAACTAAACTATAATTTTTTATAAAATATATAAAATAAAATAACTATAGAGAAAAATATCAATAATATATATACTTAATGATGCTATTCCATAGCATCATTAAGTAATATCATATAAGCATCATATGTATCAGCCTACTTTATTATGGATGATGCATTCAAAAAGTAGGATACGTTGCTATATATTTTTGAAATTTTTACAAGAATTAGGTTTACATACATCGTATTATAATAAAAATATATTTCCTGTTTAAATAAACAATATATCTGTCTAAAATAATATGTGGATTTTAATATAAACTACTTCATATTCTATTTCTTTAACAATTTTATATTTATTTTACTATTTTTACTTAAATTAATTTAACTTGCAATATTTGTTTAGACTATATTTCTTATATTGAACTGTTTAAAAAGACATTGCGAATGTAAATCTTATTTGGGTTATAATTTATAAGAAAAATAAAAATTAATTATATTTAATAAATATTTATCGTGTTTATTATTTTCACTGTAATAAATTAAAAATATCAACTAAAAATTATGTAAATTATAAAAAAATAATTTATGCAGATTTGAAGTTTTATAGAATTATACTACGTTTATTTATAACGTTATTGAATGCTTTACTAATGTATTAAAAACAAAAATGCTAGAAGCAATTTATATATATTTTTAGTAAAATATCAAAAACAAGTTCATATTTATAGTCACACACGTTTTATATGTAAAGTCAATGTGAATATCAATAGTACATTTATTATATTAGGCAACATTTTGTTTAAAATACTTAAAAATATATAAAAAATTCTATAATATTTATCGTATATAATAAAAGAATTTTTTTTGCAATCAGTTGAAAAATAAATGTATTTTTTAAACTAATTTTTAATTTAATTTGTTTTTTAATTAATTTTTCACTTTATTAATTTGTTTAATTTTCTAACTATTGCTTTAACAAATTTATTATTAAATATAATAAAGTTATGAAATTATAAACAACAAATTAAATTTAATATTTTTTTTTTTAAGTCGGATATGTTGAAGGAAATATTACGAAAATATTTAATTAATAATTTTAAAAACAAGTTTTAATTGTGATTAAAATGTTTATTTAATGGTGTGTGTATGTGTGCGTGTATAATTTATCTTACAATCGACAAATTAAATACAGTATAGGCCCTACGAATTAAAAAGCTATTTATAAATAAAATATACTGTTATGAAATTTTATAGGAAATTTGATAGTATATTTTTCTATTAGGTTATGTGTTTACATAGTTGTTATAACTTTTATAATCAGATTCAAAGAATATACAACCAGTTGACCCAGTAACATAAAAATTTAGCATATAATAATATGTATTTTATTGTATAAATTATAAATTCAGCATTTATTAAAATTATTCCGTATTCTTTTAAATTTTATTTATGATTAATTCGACTGAAAATTTAGATTTAAATGTATTAATTTGCAAAATATTCTTGCAAAATGATTCTTCTTACAGGAAAATAAAGAATAATAAAATCATAAAAACTCGAAAATAATTAAAAAAAATGCATTTTCACCTTATTTTTTATATTGTTTTTATAAATTTAAAAGCAATAAATTAATTGGTGACTCTAAACTTTTTTACTTTTTAAGATAATAACGATGACAATTTTAAATGTTTTGTCACAAAATTTAAAAAATAATAATTATAATATACAAAAGACAATTTTAAAATTATTATTATATTACCATCATTTTTAAATTTAAAAATTAATAATTAATCAATGCGAGAAAATTCATATATTGTGGGATTATGTATATATAGTAAGACTTCCGTAATGATAAATATTCGTAAATAGTTTATGTAAATATCTTTAAAGCAGAAAATACCTAATAATTATATAATTTTTATTCTCAAATGATCAAAATATGGGGGGAAAATGTGGAGAAAATTTAAATGAATTATTGGAGAGATTACGTTGAACACGTATCTCAGAAGTTATTTTTATCACACGTTAAGACTGACACGTGCTGTTTACAGCATTTTTATTAAGATACGATTTAAAGTTTGGAATTTTANTATTAATTACTGTGTAGATGTTTTCTTATCTTTAAAAATTACCATACAAAAAATGAATATATTTCATTATATTTTTTTAGCAAAAGTTATAGACGAAATGGTAGTTTGATAAGAATTATTGTCTAATTAAATTCCGTTCTTTCTCATTCTCTATCGTCTTTAACTGAAACTATTAAATCTTTAATGATGCAAAACAAATATGGTAAATGAGGGTGAGATGATGAACACGTGTAATTATCGTATGAACTAAAATGTAGCGCCTATTAATATATTATGGTAGTTGAAAGTCATGCTTGCTATGCGTGATGTATACGAGCAATTTATGTAAAATTAAGTGACATTCTGTTTCTGACTTGCAGAATGTTTTATGTGTACACGTTTATGTTTGCAGTAGCCTCGAAGATATCAAGTTAATATTAGTGGGCGACTTTTCTTTCTTGTGTATAATACTTTAAAAGTTTGAATAACGAGTCTAATCTGTAATCGATCAAAAATAACAGTGTAGGCTCTGGTAGAGGGCTTAACAATAAACTTTCCAACTAACCCATACTTGTAAGGGCGAGAGGATGAATTAGCAGAAAATTAGCCTATATTTTGTTATTTCGAATATGTTTTTCGGAAAACACTATTGTTTTGCTCGTTATTGTGTTGTTTGGCATGGTAAGAAAACACCAGTTCAATCAGTTTTCGTAAATAAAATGTATTTTTTTCAATCACTTTTTCCTCGTCATCTTACCCTTGTTTACACCAACTGAAAATATTCTAAATACAGTATTCAGTTTAATAAATTTCACTACTGCAGCACGTAAAAAGGAGTATAATTGCAAATTTTATTTGAAAATTATATATATATATATATTTAATTTTCTAATTTTAAAATATTAGAGGTTGTCTGTAATTTTTTCTCATACATAAAAGAATAAATATAATAGATGAAAACGTATAGATACTTTAAAAAGAATAATTAAATTTTTATTAAGAAATAAATTAAACTAAATTTTAGTTTAATTTCAATAAAACTAAAATTAAACTAATTTTAGTTTAATTTCAATAAAATATTTAGTTTTAATTTTAAAACGATTACATTTAATATAAGATTAGAATTGTCATTATATTATTTATATACAAATTTTATGTCTGCACGTTGGCTAAATATTATATCTGATAATTTTTTGAAAAGCTCTAATATGTCTGATATGGATAATCGACTTCAAGAATTTATATACAGTAATACCCCGACTTACGCTATTCCGTCTTACGCGAACCCGGAGTTACGCGATTTTCAAATCTCGTCAGTTCGTCTTTTGTTTGAGCGCCACGCCACCCTTGATTACTCACTCCCCCACACTATTGTTCGGCTTACATATTCAGATGTGTCGCACGGAATCCACACATAACTACAATTTATTTTGTGTTATTTATTTCTGTGTTTGTTATATCTACGGAGACTCGAGAGACTCTACTATGTCATCCAAACGAAGTAGAACTAATTCTTCTGCATCAAACAAGACAAGAAAAACTTTATCTTTGGAATGTAAAGTTAACATTGGGTATGTTTGTAAAGTCGAACGAGTTAAGCGCGAATGAAGTCATCGTTATTCCTATTTCGTTAGACTTTTTGAACGATTCGTTACTAACGCGTTTAACTCGTTTGACTTTACGAACGTACCCATTATTAAAGACTTCGATACAAAAATGAAAATTTGTGAATTGGCAAAGAAGTTTGATCTACCGGAATTGTCGGTCAGAACGATTATAAAAGGCAAAGAAAAATTCTCGAAGCTGTGAAAAATGCTCAATCTTTAAATTCAAGCATCATTCGTAAACGTCACAGTATTATCGCTGAGATGGAAACAATGTTAAAATTATGGCGTAATAATCAAGTAAATGTGAAAAATTGTAAAATAATATAGGCCTAATTTGTTATACATATGTATTATCTAAGATTTTATTAAACATTTTTTTCTAAATTATTGTTTTCTTTAGTCTCCGGCCCCAATTAAAAATTATTTGTATGTATTTATATGCGAAATTATACCCCGACTTACGCGGTTATCACTCGGTCCCACCTATCGCGTAAGTTCGGGGTATTACTGTATTTTAAAAATAAAAGCTAAGGATAAGTAAATATATCAATGACATAATATGCAAACAATCTCATATTATGTAATTGATAAAAGAACATTTTGTAGCAAAATATGCGACAAAATGTTACTTTCAATTATAATTTTGATAATTACAGAAAAAAGCAAAAAGTTGTACTTTATTCGGGTATAGGCTCTATGTAAAAAGATCAGAAGTATGAAAAAAATTTAGGAAAAAAATCTAAATGTGAGATCGTACCCAAACATATAAAATTTGTATAATTATAGATATTGACCCGACCGTCACCTCGCTTCCTCTTTTAAAGATATAAGTTATCATTCAACTCAAACCATTAATCACACTGGACTCAGATATCATCAAATAAGGAAATACAACTTTCTGGAAAGTTATTTTATAATTTTTCGTCAATTTTATTAATTTATCCAATTCGAAATCCATATTTTTTTAATGAAATATTTATTAAATATGTAAAGTATGACGTGTAAGATACATTATATATTAAATGTATCTAACTTGCCAAGTTTTATATGTTAATAAATTCAAACTATAAATTATCTTTGTCTTTATCTATTATTAATAAAGATGGTACGAACTTGTTTTAATGATTATTCAATTTACGAGACGATTCATGGCGAATACGTTTATTGAAGCTGGCATTTATACTAGATTGTCTGAGGTATTTATATAATTTTCTTCTGGAAGGAATCCATTGTAAATTACGTGTCGAGTTATTTAGCACTGTCACCGTCGTCTGCGCCCTTGAAACGAAGGCCCAGTTCCTTAATTGGGCCACCAGCACCACTTTCTCCGGGCCCAAGGTCAAGGCGTCAGTCTTCTTCCGAACTTCTGTGAGAAAGATAAACAAGCCAGGGTTAATCATCCTCGATTTAAAAAATTCCAGACGGAATTTCTTCTCACACAGGCGGAGGAAATGTCTTCTGTCGTATTCTTAGACGAGGCGGCACTTGAAAATTCAGGAAGAAAAACTAGAATCGAAGAATCGTTTATGAAAAATATTTTACGAGTTTATCAACATTATGAAAAATTATATGCTTCGAGCAATTGAGAAAAAAAAAATAGAATCGTGACTAAGTTTTCTAGATAGGTTCGAGAACGGCTAGACTTTATTTAGTCTTTTCCTGGTTATTTCTGCTTTTGCTTTCAGATATTATTCTTGGTTTAACGGAATAATATAATATTACGCGTTCCGTAGCTTCACTTCCTGGTGCGTAGAGAGGGCGACCAAGGTTAACGCACTCGCAATCAAGGTCAATGGACCCCTGCTATGACGTCATTTAAGTTCGTTGTCCAGTTGTCACCGATGTCGTCTAAGATGCGATCCCAGGTGTTGATTCACGCCTAAAGGTAAAGTATGAAAGAAAACCAACAAGGTTAAACACGAACGCAATGCGTAATACTCCAAATCCATTAAAGTTAGCATTCGTTTTCGTTGTAGTTACCGAAACGATACGGGACGAGGAGGTAAACATTTGTAAACAGGAAATGTCTAAAATGTCACAAATTAGTGAGTGACGAATCACGTGATCGGTTCACTCACCTCCATATTGTTTTCCGGTTTATGTAAGTGTGGGTCACGGATCCGACAAGGTCCGCAAGATGAGAAATTTAAATGCAGTTTGTATACAATTTCAAGCTGATTCGATGCCGTTTCGACGTCGTTATGCGTTTTATTAATTTCGTAACCACAATCGAGATTTCAGAGAGAGAAAAGATTTCTGAAATTTCGAAATTCGTTACAAATCAAATACATAATCTCATATGTTAAGCTTTTGTATCTAATCAAAGTCTTCTTAATTATCACTAAAAATGTTTAAATTTTTTTAAATGTCAAACATTTTTGATTTATCATTACGAAAAATTTATTACTTTACGATGAGCTAAACTAAAAATATCGGTCAAATTTCAAATATTTACAAAAAATATAAATTCAGAATGGTTATTCTAATATCTGTGGAGATGTTAGTTTATGTATACATCACAATCGCCTCAGAAAATCTTTAAGAAATAATTTCCCATAAGCTTATTTCAAATACGCTGTAATTTTTTTTCAATTTTGCTTTAATATCTAATCTATTCGATGTAGTAAACAGTGAATAATCAATTATTAATTTTAAAATATTAAGCGTATTCGGAACAGAATTTATTCCGTGTGCAGAAAGAGTTAGATGGATTAACGAATTCAGCAGCTTGGAAGGAACGGGTTACAAAATGGCTCCGGTTGCACCCGAAAACAGATTTTAACATTCGATAAGGTCTATTGACATTTATTTATAACTTTTTTATCGGTAAATGTGTCTAAAACTGGTTAGGACCGATAAGGGGCACGGAGAAGCTGAACATTCATTCTTATCGAGGTTAAGAACAGGTTACGAGACGGAAGATGAGAAAAAATTATTTCTTATCAGGAAAAACTTTTACTTTTAACAAGTTCCAAATATAGTTTTTGTTTCGTTCCATCGATCGATGCGACTTTTTCGACAATCACCGGATAGAAACTTCTTTCGGCCTCAATGACGAAACGAAAAATTTTTGCCAAACGCTCGAGGAGATTTCGATTCTCATACAAAACACCCGAAATTCGATCGATAATAAACCTTACTGCATTAACAAATTTAAAAAAAGAAAAAATGTATTGCAATTAGTACAAGACCTCGAAGATAAACCCGATCTTTATCGACATTCGGAAAATGAACTTCGTTCCGAAAGGAACATAAACAAAGTCGAAATTACTACTTAAATTAACGTCTCAAAACTGTTCACTTCCGTTATTCTAAATATACTATTTATAATCGATGTAAAGAATAAATAAAAATACATTACCAAGGAATAAATTAGATTACAAATTTAAGAATTCTTTCCGTTTCGGATACAGAAGCTTGTAGAACTTCAGATGAATCCGAAATTTCGGTAACATTGACTAAATCCCCCCCCGAGGAGAAATTCGATTCCGATTTTTGAACGACTTTAGTATCTGATAATTAGCAGTTCCCACTTTACGAGTTTTTATAAGACTTTGAAAAAAAAACGCATTAAATTGATTGAAAAACTGGGTTTCCGTTCCGAACTGGTTGGTCTTCGTGCTCCTGGATATTCGAGAATGGAGCCGACTTATTCGATAAAAACTACTTGATTACTATTTACCGAACATGTAGGCCTATAAACATTTTTATTTTCACGATGACAGAAAGCGGATTATATTTGTTTCATGAGAAAATTCGACTTCCGCAATCGTTGTTAATCGCAGGTATAATATGTCTCATCTGTTCTAACGTTTAACTGTTTCGAATTGCATGAGAAATACCAGTCGGTGCATAATCAATTATCTAAATGGGATAAGAAAATACGTAATTTACGTCCATTTTTATTTTGTTATATATATTACTTAGGCTTAATCGATCAAAGTTAACATGATCGATGAAAATGACAGTAGTTATAGGCTATCTATTTAATGATAAACTTTTTGTTACGGCAATTGCAACAACGTACATTCCAAGAAATTTCTCAATTACTCACCAAAGAAAAATGCCATTAAGTTTCTTTTTTAAAAAAACTTATTAATTTACGACAATGACGTAAAAATACGACACTTAATTTATTTATTCCGTCGACTTTTCGATTCTATATATATTTTATATAAAATGTATTCTATTTAAAAGAAAATCATAAATTTCTTGGCAATAAAAATATATTTATTCACTCTGAATTTTCTATAAATATAGGCCAAAGTATTTTTGAGAAGAGATACCTACGCTTATGCAAATAGAGATATGACAGCACATTTATTTCATAGAATTGGCCTCGGAAAACAATTATAAAACGAGTTTCAAGGAGCCGAGAGTGAAATATTGTTGAAAATAATCGAGTAATACGTAAGACTATTAATTCTTATTCGTATACGATATCGTTTCGTTCTACTAAAATTATAGTTTAAACCGAGATTAGACTTCTCCTCCGTGACATTTGTCCTTTATTTATACTGTAAACCTATTAAAAAATAATATAATATACGGTAAAAATAAAGGGTACATTAGTATTCGTACGAGTCAAGCACGTTGAATCATTTATGTATCATTTTTACATTTAAATGAGATGTGTACATAATTTTTACTAACAGCAAAAATAAAGTATGAATGCTTTATATATATATATTTAATATAACAACTAGCCTATTTACTGATTTATTGGGGGGAATATACATGGATTATTTTACAACTCGTGCAATTTTAATTAAAAATAAAATTTTCAAATGTAATGATTTACTTTATTAATAAAAAATTTATTTAATTATAATTATTATACATCACTTTGAGCTAATGAGAAATATAACTGTCATGCTATACAAGTATGATAAAGCTATATTTAATGACTAGAATTAAATTCGAATTTAATTCTAATCATTAATTATTGTTTCTTACCGTATTATAATTTACTGTTAAATTTTATATTATCTGAGTTATTCGTTTCTTATTAAATATATTTGAATTAATTAGTGATTTCTGATTAAAATGATTCGTCATTTACAACTTTAGAAATGTGGAAAGTCATTTTTTCGTGCAAAATTTTCGAAAAAAAAAAAAACATATTGAAAAATCAGCTTTTCTAATTTTAAAACTATTATTTTGCTTTTTGTAATGTAATCAGCAAAAAAAATAAAAAATAAAAAATAAAAATAACTCTGTTCTTTTTTATCTTTTTACTCTTAAAAATAAATCATCATTATGTTTAATAGAGTCGTAGTTTAGAATGGATAAAATCTGTATGAAAGTATTATACTACGAATCACTGAACGAAGAAAATACTTCAATTATGAATGCTCCGATTTCGTCAGAGGTCCAGAATCAACATTCGTAATTAGAATATTTCAAATACCATCGATTGTTTCGAAGGCTTTGACCCACACTTACAATAGACAATATATCAGAACGGACTCGTATTTTTTTCGCTTTCAATGACGTTTACAAATATTGTTGAATGGTGTCTCTTACAAACTATATCACAGATCCTTTTAAGCATTACGAAAATTCATTTGGTGAAGACAATATTATAGAAAAATCTATAATCTATTTAAAAATACTATATGTATTACTGAAAATTTTCGTCAGTTTCGCGTAAAATGTTTCCAATTATATATCATCATTCTAAATGATGTTAAGAAATCCGGTTTTGAATATTTCGTTCCGGATATCATTTTTCAAATCATATTAAAGATGAATTTTTCTCTGATACATGCCATTGAAATGTGTCATTTTGGAATTCAAACTGTTTTCGTTTAAACCCAAGTATGTCAGATCTTGCGAAGGTCGCAATGACGACGAATAAAGTAAATATGAAGAAAAAAAAATAATAATGCAATATTTTTTAAAAATCGAGATTTCATAGTTATTATTTTGTAATATTTTTTGGTAATAATTTTTTTAACTTTGTTTGGAAGCATTACGAGATTTAAGTTAGCATTATCGCTATATATTTTAACCTAGAATGTTAAAGAATCTATGGAGATGTCGTAAATTAATTAAATCTTATAATCTAATGGGCTTAAGAAAACATAAAGCATATACCATTAACAGTTTAGTTAACTTATTAAGAATATAATTATAAATATACATACGTAAACTTGATCTGTGAGTGAATGATAATGTGGTTAACTGTAATATTGTTTTTCCTATAAAAATATGTGTAGATACATTTTATTTATGTAGGAAAATAAACAATTGGGAAACTCTGATCTTTAATATTTACTAGATTCTCCGGTGAACGAATTATTATATCAATTATCAAAATGTATTTCATCATTCGAAAGTTATACAGGAATGTTAATAGAAACATTGTTATACTTGAAACTAAATTTTCCTGAGAAATATTTCCCAGAGATTATATATAATCGTATTCGAGTAATGGATAAGAAATTACAAATTATTAATTACTGTGTAGATGTTTTCTTATCTTTAATCTAGCAATCTGTTAATACATGAAAGATAGGTTAAAAGCTAAACAAAAATGTCTGAAAATCAAACATTGATAAAGCCGATTTTGATGAAATTTTAACACGATTATAATCTAAAATATATGTTCGAAGTGGCAAAACTATTTTTATTAATATAATCATTGTAAAATGTTCTCGATGCCAATAGGAAGTTGTCTACTAGTAATTATTATTATTATTATTCTAATTTTTAAAATTTTACAAAAAATACTTCTTAAGCTTTCTTCAGAATTTACCACAGTTGATCTTTTACATGATTATTAGATAACATTTCACGAACAAAATCATCAAAAGCATCCAAAATTTATTTAACTTTCTTATATAGTTAATTATTATTTGATGATTCCATTGAATTGGGGAAAAATTAAGTGTAAAGCAGTAATATAAAAGAAATTCTAGTCATAATTTAGGCATTTATATTTGACGAGTAAACGGAGCGAATAAAAACGAGAATTTTTGTTTTATGTTCTTTCGTCTAGTCGCGTTTGTGAATGACAACTCTCGTTTGTAGACACGTAATTTTCTTTAAATAACCTAAATCTGATTATCTACCAATTACGTTCGGCTTAAATACTATTAATGTTGCTAGTGATTCATAAGAACTGGTGTGGAATTAAAGGCTCGGGTTAATTTGAATGTCACGTCACGAATTTCGACATCCGCTCGATACATCCCGATCCATCACTTTTCCGAGGACGAGTTTTCATTGTCTGAAGGTTCGATACCTCATATCGAGTATATTTATATCTCGACACCAACCGGTTTCGGTTCTGGAAAATGTCACCTTGAACACCACGTGCCTATCTAATGCTGATTTGCGCTATATATAGAAGCCATTAAACGAAAAAAGAAGAATGACTAGATTTGATTAAAATATGAATATAATTCGAAGAATTTTAAATACTTTTGATACTTTGTTCTTCCTTTCTGGAAACCGCATTATCCCAATGCAGAATGCAGTTTTCCCAATTTAAAGATTTCCATTTCGTTGGTAATCTACTTCGGCCGAGACAAGTAGAAATCTTCCTTTTCGTTTGCAGCGCCCAAAATACATTTGTCTTTCGAGTTTCGTGTTATTTAAATTTGTTGGAAATTTCAAAATGCAGCGCGAAGTTACAAGACAGAAATTTTGTTATGATAAAGAGATGGCTGTAAAGATCTTCGGATGAAGATAGAGTCGATTGCGGGCGAATGAGGTCAAGCAGAGGGTGGTCTGTCGCATGTCCTTCGATCCAGTGTTTTAAGGCTCCCTGGGAAAAGACATTTGATGGACGCAGCATCTTGGATATTGTATATGATTTTGACCTTCAGAAAGCTATCTCCTTGAACGAACCAGCCTATTTTGTCAACCGAATCTTATATTTGAAAGAAACTGGGGGTCAAGGTAATCTAATAGAGAGTTAGTAGTTGGAATCGCCGAAATTTCGTAAACATTTTGGAAGTTAGGACAAGGTTGGAATTAAAATGAACGCATCTTCTCGCCTTTTCGCAAAATTACTAAATCCTGCAAGATTCACCAAAAAATTCAGGTCGAGGTTATCGAATTTCGTCAACAGATTATTCGTAAAATACTCCCTTTTCTTTCTGTATTTCCGGATTTTTATTAAAATAAATTACGTTTCGAAGTTAGAAACATTTTTATTAAAGTAAAACTTCGTATCTGTTTTGAAAATTGTATAATTTTTCAATTAAATTTTAAAAATTTATAGCTTGAAAAATCAAAAAGCCGGTTTTGTAAACGAAGAAAATCATTTCACGAATTGAAGAAAGAAAAAATAAATCGAAACCGAAATCGAGGAATGGAAGAAGTTGGGATTTGTTTGTTGTCAGTAGAAGGCAATAGTCCCCTCGATTTCCGAACTTGGAAAGCGCATGCTATGGGACTCCATTATGTAACCATTACATCAAGAAGGGCCTCGGAGTAGGTCAGGTACCGGTTTTGGTGTCACGGTCAAGGTTGCGGGGTCGCACTACTGAATTACCCCGCTGAGCCATAAAGCCGAAGACGAGTTGACAGGTTTCACCTGCAGATGGAGAGATAAAACTGGCTGTAGGTTGCCTGGCTCCAACTAAAAACATGCTTTGTTTGTATACAAAAGTCTGCTCGAGAAAATACACTCGGTCTGTCTTCCTGATGAAAAATTCCAATATTTATTATTCGCCGCTTCAAACGATCGTTATTACGTATTAAAATTTCAAGTGTGAAGAATTTATTCAATTTATTACTCGGTTAGAAAAACGGTTTATAAAAACTTAATATGAATTCTTCTGTCAAAGGCAATTTCGTTATGTATTATAAGAATGAAGCAATTTTCCTGTTAACGTTAGATGAATTCGACATTTAACCTACCTGCAAAGAAAGTTTTCGTGATTTACTATCTATGTAAAACGTGATGACGTCAATACACTAGTCACGTCGAAACACAGAGCATAAATTTAATCGGGTTATCGTCCCGATGTAACGATATAAATAAACACGGGTGGAGACATCACCTCCTCTAATCTAGTCGATCGGCCAAAATTAAAAGAAAATTCGACGTGGAATACCGGAAGGTCTACGAAAAGCGAAGGACTCCGGTTTGTGCATTTCGAAAACTGCGGAACATTTTACGTTTACGGTTTAGTAGAGACGAAGAAGCGAATCGGTTAAACAGACGTTTTAGCCTAACGAGACGAGACGATTTACCGAAAATAACCTAATTAATCGACACGATAAGTATTATTTTTTGTAAAATGAAAGAAAGAAGTCTCGTGTTTATTTATTTATTGTTTAAAAGAATTGTTGAAGTAATTCAAACCCGGATCGGATCGTTTCGTAATTCTACTAACCGAGACAACTATCAAGTTCCAAAAAATGATAACACATAGCCCGACCCCGGACTACGACACGTGACATGTGGCGGTGACGTTTCTATACCGTTTGCCAATCACGTGCGCCGAAATAATTATAACAATAAAACGTGAAAAATGTTCATCCGTTACATGTTATTGGAACCCGGCCGGTCGTACGGCAAAAGGAAGTAATACCTCCCTCTTCCAACGGAGAGGCATACCCTCAAGCCACGTCGTCCCGTATATAAGAAGCGACAACGCCGCTTCTTCTGCAACGTCATAGAGCGGGGTCGACATCGAATGATGGCTGCGGTTGCTGTATGCGGGCCCGTCGGTCGTTTTGCGGTCGCCCGTCAGACAGATCTGCGCCGTCAGATCGGCCGCCATGCTACTTGCCTGTACCACCAACTGCTACCTACCGAAGGCGAATCCGCCTGTCCATTCCATCAGCCGGCCAGGAGTCAGCCACAGCCGGTCAAATCCTACCAGCAGATACCGACTCCTCGTTCGCGGTTTTTGGTGGGCACACTTTTGGATGTTCTGGCCAACGGAGGCGCGCCGAAAATTCACGAGTACAGCGACAAGCGGCATCGCCAATTCGGACCCATCTATCGAGAGACTCTAGGCTCGGTCGAGGCCGTGTTCGTGGCCGACGGACAGTTGATCCAACGGGTCTATCAGAACGAAGGCAAATATCCCATGCACATGGTACCCGAACCCTGGACTCTCTATAACAAAAAGACGGGCAAGCAGAGAGGGCTCTTCTTCATGTAAGTAAATTTATCTTTTATATCGAAATTTATGCTTTCCCTGTCGAATTTAACACGGTTTGGGGATAGAAACGAAGATGAACATCCGGATGGCAAGCGCGTGGAGAGCGGATGGAGGAACTCTCGCTTAACTTACTCCCAGCAACAACTACGAAGCAAAATGCTTCTCGATACGCGGGCGGGAGTCCCCGACCTTGATATTTGAACGAATCACGTGAGTAACCTTGTGATTAACGCGGGAATGTCTAAAGTTTCTTTATGGCAAACTTTGGACATTTCTGTCTTTGCAAAATCACGGGGTCGAGACCTCAAAGATTATCACCTATATTCGATTTTTAACTTATTTCGTAGTGACCGTACGATAACGAATGGAATATTTATATATATATAATATATATTTGTTTAGGGACGGCCCATTGTGGAATCAAAGAAGAAGAAGTCTGAACAAGGTGTTCTTGCGTCAAAAAACAGTAGCCGAATACGCCGATGTTTTCAACAGCGTAGTTACGGATTTGCTCAATAGATGGCGCTTTATACGGGACGAGAACAAAGTTGTTCAGGATTTAGAAAAGGAACTTTACAACTGGTCGGTGGAATGTAAGTAAATATCAATATTTTTCTATAAATTCCTTCAGACAAAAGAAAAATTTCACGCATAAAACGGTTAAGAAGAAAACTTTCTTAAATTTTTAACTTATTTTATTTATTTAAATTTTTCTCTATCAAATACTTTGAAATATTCTTCTGTATTTATCTAACCGTTTAATCAGTTTAATTTTATGGAAAAATAATTTTTTTATTTTTAATTTTCTCATTTTTCGAATCCAATACGAGTCGATGCTGTTGGGCTTCTCCTCTTAACAACCGACAATCACAAAGAATAGTCATTTTCAGGGGCAAATTATCTTAACGTCTGTCCAATTTTTCAGCTCTCGGAACGATGATTTTTGGCCGAAGATTGGGCTGCGTCGATAGCGATCATCGCAAAGACGGAATGCACGAATTTGTCCATTGCGTGCAACAGATTTTTAGAGAATCGGCAAAAATGACCATGATTCCTCCCCGTTTGGCCTACATGCTTAAATTACCAGTTTGGAGGAGATTCGTTCGAGCTGCGGATAAAGCATTATATCTGGGTGAGTAATCGAAGTTTGAAAAGTTTCTTCATAACGTTATTATGTAGTAGAGTTTGCTTGACTTTCGAAATCTTTCAGCTAAGGATTACGTGGAAGAAAACGTGGCCGAAATCGTGGCCAAAGCCGGATCGGGCCAGACGGTAGACGGAGTTTTAAGTCAGCTTCTATTACAGGAAGATATCAAGGAAGATGAAATCGTACGAATCATCATCGATCTATTTTTGGCTGCTGCAGATACGGTAAATAAAAAAAAATATTATGCATTTTTAATTTCGTTTCGTATCCGTAAACTTTAATTAATAGTTTAATTTTATCTTTAGACATCGCACGCCACTCAATGGGCTTTATATTTGTTGGCAAAAAATCCAGAATGCCAAGAAAGACTCTTTCAAGATATCCAAAAAGTAATAGAACCGGGAGAAACGATCAACGAAAAGCACCTACCTCAACTTCCTTACGTAAAAGGAGTCATCAAAGAGGCACTCAGGTATAGATGGCAAATGGCATAAAATCTCGTATTTAATTTCTTATATATTAAAAATATAATATCGATTCTTTTCTACTAGGTTGTATCCAGTTGCCCCTTACTTAACTCGCGTTCTTTCTCACGATTTGGTGCTTGGAGGATATGAAATTCCAGCTGGGGTAATTTGAAATTTTATTAGAAATAGAACTAGTTAATTTCGAAATGCTCGTAAAACTTCATAAAAATCTTTAAATTACAGAAATTGATTCTCATGTCTCTTTATACTACTGGACGGGACGAAAAACAATTCGAAAATCCCAATAAATTCATGCCAGAAAGATGGATTCGTCAAGAGCAACAAGATGTTGTCAATACGCACGCGTGTCTCCCGTTCGGAATTGGTTCGAGATCGTGCATTGGAAGAAGAGTAGCCGAAATGAAAATGCAGTTTCTCATTGCCAGGGTAAATATGTAGAAACAATTAAATTTCTACAAAAAAAAAAAAAATATGTTTATTTTTTTTCGTCTAATTCGTTTCGTTTATTTTAGACTATTCAGCAATTCAAATTGAAACCGGCCAATAAAAGAGACGTAGATATTCACATGAGAATGATCACTACCCCGGATGAACCAATTACACTTCAAGCCGAAGACAGAACGTAATCGTGAAGATAATTGGAGTATTGACAGAATAACTAAAAGAAGCAATGACGCACGCCCAGTCGTAACACGACGAGGTGAAGAAGCTGGTAAAGATGATCCTGCCAGAGATTTTTAGTTACTCAGGAGAATTTAATGTCGAGAAGAAAGCCACGGATTCGATAATTCGGGCTGGAAAAAAAAAATGCATTTACTCCAGCAAATTTAGGAAAATAATTATCTCCTTGTTTTTTATATTGGTATTAAAGTTGGGACTCTTTTCCATCTCAGACCCAAGATGGCTGCAGTATTAAATATGCAATATACCCGTTAATATTTCTATCCGAAACCTGTGATAAAAAAAGAGAGCCCATCCATCGGCTCCTTCCAGTTTTTTACGGATGAAAGTCATTTTTCGAAGATTCTCACCACATTGTCGACCATTACCGAAAATCAAATCAGGTGAAACTGAAGAATCGAAACTTGACCGTTCCCGACCCACCTCTTCTTCCATTGAAGACCGTTTTTTTTAAGACCAAGAAATCGTTTTGTTGATCTCGTCTCAATACCTCAACTCAATAATTCGTAGTCTTAATAGGTGTGTCCTTTGTAGTTAAAACAATGGATATTAATTTATGAGTTTTTAAAAAAAAAAAATCTTTTTATTCTTAAATTTGATGTAAAAAGTTATGTATTGTGTCAATTCAATATTTGGAAGAATTTATTACATGTTAAAATATTTCTGTACATTTATATAAGGAAATATAAAGATCGTTTCTGACTGTAATTTTAGTTTTCTGAAGTTTTTTTTCCTATGTTTCAACATTGCATTGCTTGGCTCGCAGTCTCGTCGCCATTAAAATTATGACCTAAAAAGGGCGTTCGGGTTGTCGTATATGAAATATTTCGCCCGTTCTACAAGATTAAATAAAAGTTGTTTCGAAGAAAAATCAAAATTCCGCTTGCAGAGTCGTAATTCAAAACGAACGTTGAGCAAGAAAGAGAGGAATTACAGAATTCAGTTGTTATGACCTTGATTTTTTTTTTTAAATCGACCGTTTCTACCGGTCAGCCGGCTTTCAAATTGAGAAAATATGATCATTTTAATTTTTGTCTTTCGCGATTTGAATCATTAAAATAAAATGGAACTTAAACGACTATTACAACTTGAAATTTGAATGACCAATTGTTCAATTTTGCCATTGAACCACCATTAAATTTAATTCTTATAATTGAATTAAAGTGTTATTTTGATTTTTTTTCATTATAAATAATATTATCGCTTGTCTTTTCAATGAAATACGGCAATATTGCGAATACGATTAAGTAAAACTACATTAAAAACGCCGTAAAAGTA
The DNA here is from genome assembly GCF_000671375.1 of Centruroides sculpturatus. NCBI lineage: Eukaryota > Metazoa > Arthropoda > Arachnida > Scorpiones > Buthidae > Centruroides > Centruroides sculpturatus. The sequence continues at coordinate 282,542 of NW_019384346.1, forward strand.
AATTTTCTCGACTCACTTCTAAAAAATATTTCTGTTCTTTCTAATAATATTCAAATGAACATCATTCGACAGAAAAATTATTAAATGTTTTTTTCCTTTGAACATATATTTTCGAAATTCCGTAATTTAAACGTTTATCTACTAAACTCTAAATTTCAAGTAATCTCTATACAATAAATTATACACTTAACTATTTATAAAAATATAGTTATTTCATTTATCTGATTATATAACATTTTAATTTTGTAAGATTAGATAAATTTTTCCAAGAAATAATTGTTATATTTTACTTTAAAATATGCAAAGCGTGCATTTTATTTTTCGTCTCTTTAAATTAGGCAATGCGCTTTTATACATTATATATATATAGGTTTTCTATGGAAAATAAGCTAAAATAAGTAGAAAATGTCCTCATTAACACGACTATAATTTATAGTAACGATAAAAAGTTTACTCTTAATTCTGTGAAAATATGGAATTTTAAACGTCTCCCTTTTCTTACATTACAAACAAAATAATCTCATATTAAAACTGAATTGTTTTGGAATTCTTTTTTTTTTATTACACTCTTTTTAAGGAAAATCTCCCCCTCCTCCTCGGCAACAAGTCGGGTATTTTCCACCCTATAGGCACTATAAAACCTTTATTTCGTGTCAATCACAGGTTCGCCCATGTCGGTTAGTGAAGTACAAGGTCCAACGAATTCGGATTAAACACTGAAGAATGTTTCCGAGATTCGAACCCAGATCCCAGAGCGGAAGAACTTTAAGCAGAGGAATTAACCGCTTCGGTATTCTACCGTTATATATAGAATTTAAATATATTTAGAACGACTAATAACACATTCTCTTCTAAATAAATGCTTTATAAAACAATTCGTAGTATAATTTTTATTTTATTTATTAAGAAAATAAATTTTAAAAGGTAAAAAAATTATACTTTAATACGAATTCTACATAATTTTAAATTTTTATTTGATTATTTAAAGTGGTTTAACAGATTGCAACGTCTCTAAATTCTCATCCTATTAGCTATTATTTATTGGAAATTGTATACTTAATTAAATAGAGAACTTTAAATATATCAAGCATTGTTTATTTTTTGAATTAATAACTCTTAAATGACACAAAAATATTCAAATAATACGAGGAACGTTTATAAATTTTATGGAAATCTTCACGTACGAGAGAGTTCAAGTTTCAAAAAATACTTTGAATGCTCAGATATATGATAGATGGATGCACTGTAAGCCTGTATAGAAAATGTTTACACAAGACTTCACAAATAATATAGACTGTCATTGATATTGTTTATTGCAGATTGATCTCCTTCTATAGATAAAAAGATAAAACACGTTATGGATTTTAAACGTAATAATTAAAAAAATTAAATTTAAAATAATAAAATAATGTAATAATAATTTTAATAAATGATTCTTCTTTATCTTTCTAACCGAATTTAACTTAATATTATACAAAAAATACAACGATTCTCATCGGAATGTATTTCACATCATTTGATTAACTTGTAATTCGAGATAGGAAGACTTTGTCCTTTTTTCTATACGTCGATATAATAATAAATTTAAACGATTTTATTATTATATTGCATTTTAAAAGTTGAATTTCAAATGGAGAAGATACTATTTTGTGTATTATCAATGCGGCTCGTAATATTTCAATTATCATTTTAATAAGATTATTATCTTATTAAGATGCCATTTAATCAAAATATTTTGTTAATAAATATATGATTTTCATTTTTTATATCCTTTATACCGAGTGAAAGATATTTATAGCATATACTTATACGTGTATAAGGTATATAGTCTGAACAGTTCATTGCATACTCGCAAGTCTGTTTCCGAAAACAATATTAATCCAGTTTGAAATTCACTTTAAATACATATCGCGTGTTTTAAAATCATTTTAATCATTATTTTATTAATATAATAATATATATTTATGTGTTTTTTTTTCATTCTTTTATTTGTCAATTTTAAGATGTACAGTACAGTATACTTTGTAGATGTATATTTATGTAAGTTATGCAGAATTATACGTTTCATTAATTTATTCTTTTAAAATTTCAGGTTCTTTTATATAATTAATGGATGAAATCGACGACGAAAGGTATTTTGTTTACGTATTTTGATAATTTTTTTGCGTTTTTTAAAAAATAGTCGACGGTCGACAACTAGAATTATGATTAGGTTAGTATTACAGTCATTTCGATTTTCAAAGTAATTAAAAGAAGTTGTAGTGGTCAATCTAGATTTATTTTTTCATATGAATATTTATAAACTTGAAAATTCGAACGATAAACAATTATTTTTTGCCAATAATACGAGTCGATCATTTTTCTTTGCATATTTCTCTTCGTATAAAACTATTATTTAATGTTTTGATACGTTTAAAACGGAGAAATAATTGAAAAAAAATTATACTTTATGGTTTGGTTTTAGCGATTTTTACGATTTCAAACAGTTGTAGCAATATTTATTAAACAAATTTATTTATTTATACGAATAATCTGATTTAGATCTGGATATTTCGCTAATGATGTTTACTCGTTGAAAGTATGATTGATATTAAAAAACGAAGGTAAATTTGGTAGCAGAAAGCGAAATATTCGTATAAATTGAACGATTTTCTATTCTTTTACCGGTAAGAAGTAAGAATCGGGATTAATGTGAACGAAGTGTAATGATAAATGAATCGGATTTAACCTAAGCTTAACCCAAAGCGCCGGTTATCTCGGCTTGTTTATGTTTAGCAAATCGTTCGATCAAGAAAAAAAAACTTACAAGGTTTATTTTCTTTCTCATCTTTTAATAAAACTAACATTCTTGACAGTCGAATAAAGAATCCAAGTTCAAAGTCCCGGCGATAACGCATCGTAAATAATTGTGCAATAACTGCACCTCACTAGTAAAGGCCAACAGAAAATAAACAAACGAAATGAAACATAAATGAAAAAAATGCAATCCACGTTTCCACGAAACAGGTAAAACTATAAACTTTTATTGTAGTTTAAAAGAAACTTTTTGAAAACGAAAAATTAAAGTGGATTACAGTTCGAATCAAGATAAAACTCGAGCATTCTCCAAATGAAGCAAACTGGAGTGCTGAAAGATCTCGACAAACAATGAATATGTTCTCAACTAACAGTTCGTTCATCTCTGTCCTTGAGCGCTGTCAATCGAGCACATTTGACCTTCTATTATCCCATATATCACCTCTTTTCTTCTTATCGGAGAAAAGATGCCCCGGATGAATCGACCCGATTCTCCTCCGATAAGACGTAGAGGGGCAATTTAGACCTTTCATTTCACTAGGAACGACGTTTCGTTCTTCTTTTACATATTTATTCAGTGGGAGAAGCTATATCAAGGTTGATGGGGCTGTGATGAGAAAACAGATTTTGTCATAAAAACATCTCTGAAAATCGTAGCCGAATAGAGGACGTCTCGTCCTTCGCCCTGACCTTCAACATAACACATGTAGACAGGAACGAATGAGAATCGTCCTCATCCGTCTTTATAATTAAGAATTCAACAGTCTCGTTCGGACGGGGATGATGATTTTTCCATTGCAGATAATAGTGTTACGTGAGATAAAAATGGAGGAAAGTAGGAAAGGGAAAACCGAGATGGGTGGATGGAGTGATCGAATTGACAATTGTGTGAGACGACACGCCTCTCGAATTGGACGAAACGATCGTCCCGTATTCGTCGTGCCGTCCAGGCGGGCCAACGACATCTTTGACCTTGATTCGACCGACGAGATTCAATTAAGAGATTTGTCGCCACAGCCAAGAATCGAGAGAAGCGGGGGAATCGAATAAAATAAAAAAGAGTGTGAGATTAGGAGAGGGGCAGGAGGCCTCGTCGACTTGACCCTGTTCGACAGATAATTCGAAAGAAATCTCTCTAGAGAGTGCGTGAGGTTCAGAAGAGGAATCTTGAGGGTCCTTCGGGGAAACCTGACAGGAGAAAACTCTGTTTCTCCGTCATTCATGCGGATGTTTACCAAATTATACTCCAAGACTTTTGACGTCATAGGAAGTCTTGTGTAAAATCGTCGGAAAAAAACCTTACTAATTATGTATTAGATTCGAGAATCACGATTACGCAGAAAATTTATTTTTGAATAGAAATACTTGGTTTAAATCTCTATTGTAAATACATTCTTAAATTAAAGATTTCACAGAAAATAAATAAAAAATAAAGCAACTGTAAAGCTTACGTGACTTTTAGCTTTGATTATTGCTTGATAGTCGTGTTCCAAGAAAAGCATTTAATCCAGAATAAATGCCAGTTATAATGTTAAATTGAACTCGTGATAAGACAGAATATACAAAAATTTATGTAAATATAACTGTTAAATTGCAACTTAAATTTTCAAATGGTTTTTATTGATTTAAATTTACAGCAATTTACATTTTCTTTATATAATACTGATAAAAATGTCTTTTAGAATATGATACACAACAGTCTGGCAAGAAAATTAAAACAATTCTTCAGTATCTGCCTTCTTTGCATAGCCTATTTACGTAGCTTTAACCGTAAAGACTAATTTGATTCCAAATTCTTGTTACTATTAATCATATTTATAAGTGTTTAGGGCTATATATCTTCTTCATTTTTAAAAAAGCCACTCGAATTGTAAATTTAAATGCTTTAATTGATGGGAGTTTTATCGGAAATTAGATCGTAAGATTGATAAGGGTGTAGTTAGAGAGGATACAAAAGTTGTCCCAAGGTGTATTATTATCAAATGAATTTTAATGTTCTTAATAATAGATATTTGCGAAATTTAATAATTAAGTTGGGAGAATATTAAATCGATCCCGACCCAATCGTTAATACTGTAATATTTTTAACGAGACGTAAAAATAAATTAATATTTTCACAATGTTTTCATTGAAAAACATTAAAAATAATTTTTTTTAGTATTTTATTTCATATTTGTTAAATTTACATCTGCAATGAACNTTACATCTTATAGACTATCTTATTACATTATACAGCATTTATATCTAAATAAGTATGATATACTTAATCTTGTTTAACTTAGATATAAATGCTGCATAACTTTAATACAAAGATTATATATATTTTGTTTTATTTAATAATATATTGAAATAATACAGATTTTTTAATTTAAAATGATATTAATAACGAATATAAGAATAAAAAATTAATACCAATATAAGAAAATTTCGAAAACTTCGAATTAGTTGGAGAAAATGACAAATTAAATTCTGTTTAAAAATACAAAAATATTTTAATAAAATATTCCGTTAATAATATTTAAAAATACAAAGATTTATTAATATTAAAACAATTAAAGTTTAATTCAATATTTTTTAAATTTGATGTAAAAACATCGGATTATCTTCGCTTGATTCTAACCTCATCTGTTATGAGAGATCCTAAATCTATCTTAAAACTTCAAAATTCTGTGGCAAAAAATTTATAAAATTTGCCAAAAACTTAAAAAAAAAAACTCAATAAACAAAGTAATAATGTAAAATTCTTTTATTTATTGCGAATTGTTTAATATAATCAAAAGAAATTAATTGGAACGATATTTTCAATGTCAATAATAGAGAAAGAAATTTGTTATAAATTGCATTTATTCTATAAAAAGTAGAAACCACGAAAGACATCAGAAAATAATTAAAATTTATTCCGAAAATATAATATTTCAAATTTTTTATGATGTTACCGCCATTATAGTGATTAATATCTTATTAAATCTACGAAAAATGAAAAATTTCCTATCAGAATTAATAGTATATTTACATGCTAATTTTATTCTCGACGTTATAAATATTTCGTACTTATTTGCTTGATTAGCGAGGAAAGCCCATGAAATAATGAGGGATGTAATAGAAGATACCAGAGAAAAGAAACTAAAGAAAGAATGGCGTGAACAGTCTGGAGAAGGCTCATTAAAAGCAATGATCCTATATATAAATAAGCTAAATATGATGATTTCTATAGTTTATATTGCGATATTTTGAAGCTAAATTTGTTTTTTTTTTTTTTTTTTTTTNTCGATGAGTGGGTTGCTTAGATTCTTGCATAAATCAAAACAGAAATCTGAAGCCCTTCATTTCGTACTCATATCTCAACTCGAAATGTTCACGAATGCCGTTCGCGTTTACAGTCGTTCGGAAAGCGTTGCGAAACCAGATTATAAAGTATTGTCTGGTTTCAAACATAAATCTGATGGCTCCACACAAGCTTCTTAAATGATATCTTTAATTTTTATACCTTAAACAGAAATCTCAAAGTTCTTTTCTTCGATACAGCTCCATTTTTTTTCTTTAATTATTACTATTTCTATTTGTTTATATTTGATATCACTCTCGGTTCAACGAAGATGAAACGTCAATAACCATTCGTCATTTTATTTACATCTGATGTAAAGATGTAATTGTTTCTGTTTCGTAAGTTGACCTATAGAGTAGTTTGACACGCTTCGTCTCTTCTTAGATAATAAATCTATTTAAAAAAAGAAAGAAAGAAAGAAAAAAAAAAAGTCAATGGAAGAAGACTAGGAAAAAATCCGCGTAATGTCTCCGTATAAATCAGTGGCGCCATCTTTTAGCGTAAAATTGTTACAAACTATAAATATAAAAATTAAATTATAATAAATATTTCATATACTGTATATAAATCACAATGAAAATTAACTTATTGATCTTGTCCACTATTACGACCGTGATTTATCCGGTTAAACGTCATTGACATAACTTTGGTTGTCGTGTTTATACTAGATTTAAAAATAATCTTCGAATATGTTTCAGTTTGCAGAAAAGTACCGTGGATAAATAATAAGAAAAGTGTCAGAAAATCAAGTTGATAAGCATAATGCAATTTAAAAAAATCACAAATTAATAGAAATTCAGTTTAGTAATTCATTTAAGTAACCTTCTCTTTCAGTAAAAACAGTGTAGGGATCAGAAGAAAATTTTGTCACAGTCTCCTTTATATTTATCAAATTCTTTTTATATAAGTTTTTCTATAAAGTATGCTTAATTTAAAAATAATTCGAATGTACATTAACCAAAATATCATGAATAAACCAACAGATATTAAATAATAATGAAGAATTTGACTAATAGTAGTGTTCGCTTCATAAATCATCTAATCATTTTTAATAGTCTCATTATTGTTTTTTTAATAAAAAATTGTAAAAAATAAACATTAATGATGTTCTTTACGTAAAATAATTCATATATTTTCTGTTTTTCGAGGATAAAATCAACAGGAATCAAATCCGGGATGACAGGAACGAATGAGAATCGTCCTCATCCGTCTTTATAATTAAGAATTCAACAGTCTCGTTCGGACGGGGATGATGATTTTTCCATTGCAGATAATAGTGTTACGTGAGATAAAAATGGAGGAAAGTAGGAAAGGGAAAACCGAGATGGGTGGATGGAGTGATCGAATTGACAATTGTGTGAGACGACACGCCTCTCGAATTGGACGAAACGATCGTCCCGTATTCGTCGTGCCGTCCAGGCGGGCCAACGACATCTTTGACCTTGATTCGACCGACGAGATTCNAATAGTAGTGTTCGCTTCATAAATCATCTAATCATTTTTAATAGTCTCATTATTGTTTTTTTAATAAAAAATTGTAAAAAATAAACATTAATGATGTTCTTTACGTAAAATAATTCATATATTTTCTGTTTTTCGAGGATAAAATCAACAGGAATCAAATCAGGAATAGTGACAACATAAAATTGAAAGTCTTTCTATTTTACATCGTCTTTATTCTTTGAACTTTTAGGTTTAAATTACTATAATTATATTAATTACAGTATTTTATATTATGTGTAGAAATTTTCATTTTGCAATAATGATTTAAATGAAAGAATTTTCAGATTAAAGTAACATATAGCAGCCTAACAATAATTGAAGACCTTGAAGTAAACATATTAACTATTTTTTCAAGTTTCTGAGAAAATCACCCTAAAGTTCCGAATTTGCTCTCTATTTTAGGACAGATCACATGCTATTAATGATATTAAAAGGTGATAGATTAGTCTACAAGAAATTATGGGTCACGAGTCTATAAATTATATCTGCTCTGTCGTAGAAATTGAACAAAGGAATCGAGTTAACACGTTCTTGTCCTTCAATTCATTTTGATGACATTTTGGATAAAAATCCATTAAAATATCGAGAAAAAAACTATTTTTATAGTAAGAATTGTCAAATCGATTATTATTTTATATCATTTTTAATTATACGATTTAATTCTTTTATTTAAATATTTTAATATTTAAATAAATCTGCCATCTTTAATATAGCCCTAAATTTCAGACAGTAAAATTTTATATTTTATCATTTAAACACGATTAAAAGTAAAACTGAATAGAATGTCAACAAAATGTTTTCAGTTTTAATAAAATTGTAAAATTTTATATTTTAAAATTTAGCATTTAGTGTAGCGTATTTGTTAAGTACGTTTTTCATTACAATCTGGAGCATTTAGTTAGAGATAATATTAGTTTTTAAATACAATCAAACGTCTGAACAACGACCACTGACGGGAACATTTAAAAATGTCGTTATTTGGAAGTTATTTTGTATGCATTACAAAAAGAAACGTTCCTGAAGAAAGTAACCGCTAATAAGAGGTGGCTCTTGTTTGTATACGGTATATATACATGCTTCTTACTTCTCTTATAAGAGGAACCTTTCTTATAAGAGAAGTAAGAGAGGTTATACTTCTTATGTTTGTATTAATATATAGTATATACAGTTGAACTTCCAAGGGTCACCTCTAACTGAATATACAATATATTCTCTTATAGTGTATCTCTTATTCAACAGATAAATCCCAAATAACCGGAATAAATCTAATAAAACAAAAAGGTAAACATTCCATTAACTTTTAAATTTTAGGGAAATTTTATCTAATTTAATAATATGTTTAACGTGAAGAATTTATACAATTAAACAAAGAAGTTAACTTTCTGATAACTCACAAAATATTTTATAACATTATCTAATTTTGCTTTTCTTTCTTTTTTTTTTTTAATTAAATAAAACAGAAAAAGCACTTAAATATTTGTTTCGTGATCATTTAAATTGGACAATTTTGCTCATAGATGTAATATTAAAATAGAGGTTGTACTCATTTTTGCTTACAATTAAGCAAATTTTGGAATTCTCAGAAAAAAGTATTCAAAATTTCGATTCTTTTATCACCAAAAAATAATCCCAATAATCTTAAAAATAAATTTTTTATATTCTACAACAAATATTATATGGTTTATTTCCGTTATAACTCAACGTTTCGTAACATCAAATCTATCAAGATGCAATTAAAACTGAACAGATTATCTATTAGTTTTCAAATTCTTTATCAACGTTATCTCTTTCTATATACAGTATTTGATTATTTATCAACTTACAAATGTTTCGATATTTGTTATTTTGGAAGTCAGTGTTCTTTCTATAATTGTAAATATGTATCCTAAGGATGAGATTCCTAGAGGTTTAAGCCTGGTATCCACATGCGGCAACGGACGACGGAAACGGTCGACGGAACGGCAAAATGACGTCACTTTTGCCGTCGACGTCGACGGAATACGAAGTTGAAAATTTTCAACTTTTGCCGCGACGGAAAGCGGCACGGCAAAAATTAGACCAATAGGAGGACCGTTTAGCGATGTCGTCATAAAGATCACGTGGGATGATAGCGTTCAAACTATGGCGGTCGGCAAGCTAAAAAGCTTTATTTATACACTAATACGCTAATATATTTCATTTATACGCTGTATTACTATCCGATTTAAATATTAATGTCAAATAGACTTACTGCGTAAAGTATTGGGAATGGAATAAGCGTAATTCGGCGACGAAAGTATTCGATATTCCTAACTTTCGACGATTTAGAATATTTTCCCTATCCAAATTATTCGTTTTTCAGGTTTTTTTATTTGCGATAAGATCGAAGGCAAACTTAAAAAGTTTAATTGATATAACAAAGCAATCCCGGTAGACGCCATTTTCGACTACTGGCACGTGGCCTACCTACTGTAGTAGCTTGTTTATATTTACGGCTGGCAGATGGCGCGTTTCAATTGTAGGGGAATTTCCGCATGTGAGTACACGAGACACGGAAAGACGACGGAACGGCAACCGTTTCCGTCGACGATTTCCGTCGTCCGTTGCCGCATGTGGGTACCAGGCTTTATTCAAATAACACTCAGTAGAACAAGTCACAAGTCAAGTCACCATTAAAGTGTAAATAAGTTAAGCGTAATCATCATTAAAGTGTAAATAAGTTAAGCGTAATCATCATTAAAGTGTATAAATAAGTTTCTGTTTATCATCGCTCTCATGTTCATATGAAAGGTTCCGAAATTCGAATATATTTATGTGATATTTCTATTTCGTGTCAAAGTAGGGTTAGTTGGTTGTGTTGTAATCGAAGCCGGAGGTTCTCCTAATAATCCTTAAATATAGAAATAAGCATCTCTCCCATATAGTTTAGGTGAGATGCCTAGTGGATTTAAGGGAGAGATGTATATTTTTTCTAAAATATATTGTTATGATCTTTATTAAATTTACTAATTTTATATGCTTACTGAAGGGAAACTACTGCCAATAAAAGAAAATCGGCTGAAAATTTAGTTCTTCCAGCTGAAACAGTATGTAATAATCGCCTAAATTACTATCAAGCAAACAAAGAATTTAACGTTCTATATTGTACTTTTCGCAGAAGAGTTAAGGATAGTAATTTAGTAAAATTAGCGAGCAGTTGGATCAAATTCAATGTTAAGTATTCAAAATAAATAAAAAACTTGTTTATCACATAATTAAGTCACAAAATCGAGACAAGTAAACCGATTGGATTTGATGAGCGATATGCAAAAAATGGAGGCAGGAAACATGCACGTTGTATATTACAAAGTACAACGAGTGTGGAAAATACAGAAAGTGCAAAATTTTTATTAAACTAAATGTTAAATAAAATAGGCATCTCAATCTTAAGCGTTAGGCAATTCTCCCGGATAAATGCCCAAAACGGACAAGTATCATTTCGTTGGTACCATTCTATTATGTCGAGTTTTTAACTTTGCTCATTTTTATTAAAAGATAACCCTTGGCTGTATATGCATTACATATTTATTTTTTCTGAAACATACAGTTAGGGAGTTATGCGCGTTGATAAAAACTATAAGCATCTCACTCGGTTTTAGTCGAATTAAAATTATAAAATAGAATCATTCGCTGAAAAAGTGACACTGTTAGCTTGGGGCTCTTGCATATTATGGGTCTAAAGTTCTACCAATGAGCTGAGCTACATCTCAGGATTTTGATGGTCAGTTCAGCTTTCAATTAGAGTCCGGAATCGCAGCTTACAGCTCATTTCGGCTCCAGTCCATATTCAGAGTTTTCTGTAATTCAGGGTAATCCACTTCACATTATCGATACACTCTTGTGCACGTTTGCTAGAAACTTGTATCATTTTAAAACGTTATCCTTTATTAGTTTTAATAATTCTCTTAATGTAAAAATTATTTATAGTACAATTACTTAATGCTCGAGTAGTTTTTATTCGAATGTTCTCATTTTAATAAATTGCATTTATCTGTTATTACAATGGGTGCAATTTAGTTTAAAAAATGAACTTTCCTGCAATACACCCCAGCTCAGCTCGGCTCGGCTTTCGGCTCCGATTCAAAATTCACAACTTAGCTGGCAGCTCGCCTGTCGAGCCTAAAAATTCGGCTAGTTATTTCCAAATAGCTGAGATAACAAGCTGAGCTTTACCAAACTCTATGGGTCTAGGAGTGCCATATTTCTAAATGCACCACCATCTTCAATCTCAATATATTTTTGTTGAAATTGTCAAATCCACCGACTAATACGATTAGAAACTTAATTCTCAATTACAAATTCAAATTCTCGACCACAAAACATTCATTTACTAGAAATAGTTAAGTAAAGATTTAAAAATTCTGACGTATTATGATGAAATATTTAAGACATAGTTACGTTTATATATAAAAGTATTACATTAATATTCTAAATTAAATTAATTAATTTACTACTTTGTTTAGTAACGAAAATAAAGAATATTTATATTAGAAGTTTATTTTATATAAATATTTGTAATGGTTTATATCATTCATCTATTGTAAAAAAAAAGTTTTATATTATTATAAATATTAGAAAATTTACTAAAATATTTTAAAATAAAATAAATAATATAACTCGTGAATATCGAATATTTTTCTTCTTAATCTTTCTATTTCGAAGTAAAAATATTTAATAAGAATTTCGATTAGTTGTTAAAGTTTTTAATTATAAAAAAAATTTACTGATATTCATTATTTTTTAAGTAAATATTAATAATTGAAATTTGTATAATCTCCCTTTGTTTTCATTGCAAATTTATATTAATAGACAACTAAAACAATTTTTATACATCCATATATGGACTGTTACGCAAAATTTTGTAATAGCCACTCGCCATGCAACAAATCGTAAGGCGGTTCGAGAAAATTTTTGTTACATCCTTTTCTTAATGGCGTTACGGAATGAATGCTGATTATGAAAATCTTATGTTTTCAATCAATCTTCAGTTTATAAACGAACTAAACTTTTGCATTTTACTTCGAGGTTTTCTGTTTCGTTACGTGCTTTTCTTTAATCAATTATTTAATTTAAATTTCTTACAGTTTAAAATCTGTATTTAACAGGGCCGCTCAGAGGGGAACGGGGGCCTGTGGCAAGTTAAATTACTATATTAAAATAAAGGAAGTAAACGAAAAAAAATATTGTATAGTGGCCCCTACTTCCTCGGTGTCCAGGGCAATTTGCTCCTTTTATTCCCCTCCTCTGGTCTTCCCTGATATTTAAACACAAAACAATATAGAAAGGCAATTAAAAACGTATATTTATTTAAAATTTAATAATTCTATATATCAAATTCGTTAAAATATTCGTTTTATAAACAGACTAACTATAAAAAAAAATGCAACTAGCGAAAAATACCATACTACAAAAGATTTCTTAACTAAATATCAAAATATGAAAATACAAAAGAATATTTAAAGTTTATATAATAAATAGAATAAATTTATAATGCTATAAATAGATAGAACTATTAAAAATGAATAAATTAGTTTTATTAAAATAAAAATATTTTGAGTAAACAATTGCGCAAGTTTACGTAGGTCCTCTTTTTAATTTATTTTAACAAAGAACCGAATTCCACCGCCATAACTTCTATATAAATGTTTTTAAAGCGATTGAAACTATATTTTACTGTATAAACGATCATTAAATGAGATCTCTTTATTTTCTAGTTACTTTTATGTCTTTTAAATTGATAACTCTACATAGCCGAGTCGGAATGTTATTTTATAATTTTATTTTGCGTCATTACACAATCATCTATTTCAAGAAGGCATTTTTAAACATCATCCAAGACATTTTTGTTTTTTTTCCTCCTTGTCATTTAGTCGAGTTATTCGTATTTCGATTTGATAAGAGATTAACCAATAGATAAAAATCACTTGTGAAAAATTCTCCTATAAAAAATACAAGTGAAAATTTTGAGTTATTACATTTTATATTTTGTTAAATTTAATATAAATATACAAATTTAAATGTTGACATATTTTCTAATTAATATTTTAGCTTAAAGAAATTAATTTATAATATTATCTCACTATTTTACGTACAGTACAGTACAGTCAAGTCTTGATATAAGTGGTAATATAATAATTGAATTAATAATGAAGATAAAAAATTAAATTTATTGCTATTTACATATATTAATAAATTAATTTATCATTCTAATATCCATCACAATCGAATAATTAATTTGAGTGTGAAGAGTAAACAATTAATTGATACAATTCATTTAAATGCAGAGAATATGCAATTTCTGTGGATGGAGACTCGATCTTAGTTGCTACCCGCTATCGATGAGTGGGTTGCTTAGATTCTTGCATAAATCAAAACAGAAATCTGAAGCCCTTCATTTCGTACTCATATCTCAACTCGAAATGTTCACGAATGCCGTTCGCGTTTACAGTCGTTCGGAAAGCGTTGCGAAACCAGATTATAAAGTATTGTCTGGTTTCAAACATAAATCTGATGGCTCCACACAAGCTTCTTAAATGATATCTTTAATTTTTATACCTTAAACAGAAATCTCAAAGTTCTTTTCTTCGATACAGCTCCATTTTTTTTCTTTAATTATTACTATTTCTATTTGTTTATATTTGATATCACTCTCGGTTCAACGAAGATGAAACGTCAATAACCATTCGTCATTTTATTTACATCTGATGTAAAGATGTAATTGTTTCTGTTTCGTAAGTTGACCTATAGAGTAGTTTGACACGCTTCGTCTCTTCTTAGATAATAAATCTATTTAAAAAAAGAAAGAAAGAAAGAAAAAAAAAAAGTCAATGGAAGAAGACTAGGAAAAAATCCGCGTAATGTCTCCGTATAAATCAGTGGCGCCATCTTTTAGCGTAAAATTGTTACAAACTATAAATATAAAAATTAAATTATAATAAATATTTCATATACTGTATATAAATCACAATGAAAATTAACTTATTGATCTTGTCCACTATTACGACCGTGATTTATCCGGTTAAACGTCATTGACATAACTTTGGGACAAAGATTTGTTTTAATGCCTTTTAAATCGGAATTTAGAGGAGGAGTTCAAGGTTCGTCGGAACAACTTCTTCTATACTTTAATGCGAGGACAATGGATGTACAAGGTCAGAAATATCGTTTCAGGGTCAATGTAACATTGAATTGGGAAGGCAGTTGACCCAATGAAGCCAGAACATTTTATTATGATGTCATTTATCCGAACAAACCAATCTCCTGATATTTTTTTCTGCCTAATCATCCATGGTTCCCACGGTGTATCACTCTTATCTTATTTAAATCGAATTCATATAATCTATTCAAAATATTGGAAAGAATAATCGAATACTTCTAGACCCGTGAGATTCCTTATTCTTATAAGAAAAAATCACAGATACAGACAAATGATTCATGCAGAAAATAGAAAATGAGAGATTCGTAAGGATTTTTAAAATACATTTCTCTATTTTTCTGTTCATATACTCAGAATGAAATATTTACAAATGGACAGTAAATAGGGAATATTTTCCCTATTTAAAGGAATATTTTCCCTTTCCTAGCAATTATTTTCTTTCTCATACATTGATAAACACAATATCTAGAAACATTCTTTAATTTAAATGTAGTTTCAGACACTAAATGTTATTTTATTAACTAAAATAAAACAAAAAATAAATAAATAACTTTAATGCTTAATCCTATAAAGATTGAGCGAGAATATAGTAATGAATTAATTATAAATGTCAGGTTTTTACTATAAATATTAATTGAATAGTACATAAATTGAATAGTAAATCTTCGATCAAAACGATTTATTTGAATTTAAAAGAATTATTAAAATTTATTAAATCTTAATAAAGCATTAAACTCTATTGATATATGACATAACTACTACTTAAAACGTGACGTTTATCGCTCATCCGGTTTTCTTTTTTTGAGGTATTTTTTAGTGTTAATAATCTACTGTAATTTTATTATAATGACTGACAACATGATTATTTCTTATCATTTAGAGTGAACTTTTAGCGTTTTATTTATATACTTCATTTAAATATATCTATGTGAAATCTATACAAAATCGTCTCGTGTTCGAAATACAGCAATTTTGTCATTTAAGTATAAGAAAATTATCAAGTGAATAGCAACACTATTCTCTGCAAAGTAATGTAATAATAAGCATACTAGTTAATGAAGCATTCGTAAAAAAATAAAAGTTCAGAGTCCATAAAATTACGCAGAAAGGGTCAAAGTTCTCTATATTGTCAAGAGAACTTTTCCATTGAGCAAGGCGTAGATTTATATAAGATTACGAGTCTAATTCTATTTGAAACATCTAATAGTTAATCAAAATCACTTTTTTCCAGTAAATTTTATTTACGTCACAATAATTTTTAATTTCGCACAACTGATTACCAGTTTATTTATACGGGGTATGATTCATAGTAGTAAAAGAAATCGCCGTGTTAAATTGAAATTCCATTAATTGTCTAAATTTATCATTTGTTATTTATATCTTACTCTTTCAATGTGTCTGTTTATTACAGTTATGCAATTAGTTAAGCAACTTTATGAATGCTTTACATTAATTAAGAAATTTGCGGATAAGATATTAAGTTTTCTCTTTTGAAATGTTATTGTAGAAACTTAATGACTAATTCATTTTAATTTATTTATATTTAATCAATCCAAATAAATAGTGTGTCCATCGACCCCCGGAGAAATCGATTGATCCCTCAAGGGGAAGGGGATGGCCTGCAACCGGATTGGGAACCATTGATGTAGACCAATGGTTCCCAACCTTTTTTCATTAGTGTACCCCGTGACATGCCATATCTCTAGATTGTACCCCGTGACATGTCATATCTCTAGATTGTACCCCTCATTTAAGAAATTTAGTGAGTAACCGTATTGTTAAATTTACATATTGTAACTTTAAATTAAAGAAAAAAAAAACTATAAGAAAAAATGTATAATAAAGTTGTGATTGTTGCAAGGAACATTATTTATCTAATAATTTTTTAATACTATTAGTTTGTGATACATAATATATTATTTTTTCTGCCATAATAACTAACTTTTTTCTGTACCCCTAAACAACCTATCGCGTACCCCTAGGGGTACGCGTACCACAGGTTGGGAATCGCTG
>NW_019384346.1:304046-310230 GCF_000671375.1 Centruroides sculpturatus
GCCCCGCATGCCGAAGTTGCCAAAAAGCGCTTGACAAACTTGCCCCGCATGCCGAAGTTGCCCCGGTCTCCCCTAAATATAGGCTAAGCCTAAATATATCTTGGAATTATTTATTCTTTATAATGATTTATTTAACAAATATTTTGAGTCTGTTCTATAGACTAAAAAATCCACCAAATTAGCATACAGTTTAATTGATTGTTTTACTGACCTACTAAGGAAAGATAGTTTTTCGGCATTTTTACCTTATGATTTGTTAACATATATTTTAAAAGTTATTTTAAAATCTTTGTTTAAGTTAAATTTTATATGCCTCTTCAATATGAGGAACAAATTTTCTAGACAAAGTAGAGAGGATTCTTCTAATTGCTACTTAAACCATTCCTTTCTGGGTTACACTATTAGATTGAACTTAGTCAGATTTCCAGTGTGTTTATGGATTTAAATCCTGACCAAGCCATTTAACAAACTTATTATTATCTTTACGGGTCTTGGTACTTGTTTAGTACAGTATTAGAATCCGCCAATACCATAATATCTAAAGTATGTTGAACTTTCAAAATTTTATCCCTGATACAAGACCTGTTGAAACACGGTGTTTTTTTCTTATGTTATAATTTAAATTGTGGGTTAAAACTATTCAATAACTAAGATTAAATAAAATTCTTCTAGACATTACATTATAATATATAACTTAACAAAAATAGTTGTTTATTCTGTAATCAAGATAATTTTTCAATAGCAAATTTGATCGTACAATGTCCATGTTTTAATGTAAATAGATTTGCGTTTGTGTTCAGATTTTTAAAGTCAGTTTCCGTCGTTCAAAATGTAGAACTGTATCAACTGATATTGTCAAAAAACTATAGATTCTTCTCAAGGAAAGAAATTTTGTCGGCTTTTTTATCCTATGATTTGTTAACTTTTCTGTGTCCAAATTAAATGCAACCAATTCCGGATGAAGGGATAATTCCTGATTGTCCTAATAAAGCTTAATTGAATATTTATAAAATATAAGATTTCACTTAAAAAAAAGTGAAATCTTAATATGTAAATGGAGTATAGTCTATTAATAAAATTTATTTCGGAAATGATAAATTTTGTATGTGATACAAAGGAAAAGGTTTATAATCTAACATATCACTTTAAGACAAACTTTTTCAGACATCTGTGAATTTAATATTTGAAGGAATACTTAAAATTTGAAGTGTTTCTTAAATTCGAGATATTCTTTGTGACTAAGTCTATATGTCAAGAAAACTTTATGTTATTTGTTGTTTATTTTGTACTTATGATAATTATATTATATTTTAAATTTATCATTAACATTTTTGACAATAAATTCTTTAAAAGTACTATATATTTATTTCTAATTATTTTCCCATTTTAACCTGAAAATTCTTTTTTTAAACTAGGAGTTCGTCTTAAATTCAGTTTCAAAAAAATTTTGTTTTTAATATTACACTGAAAAAATTTTAAATGGAAAAGAAAAGATAATTTTTAAAATCTGTTTCTAACACTTTTAAATACGTATACTTTTTCTTATAAATATTAAAGAAAGTTTTTTAATGTCCGAGTTACGAAATACAGTATACGATTTTGCATTGCAAACGACATCATGGCCTATAGGGACACTGATTATTAAGGGCAGAAAAGGATGATTTGCCCACAAATAAAAACGCAAGCCAATTTTTATTTGCCGTCACTGATAATTTGTTAACCTTTTTTTTTTGCTTTCTAGGTCCGATTTTTGTTCTTCCTTTACTCGAATTTTCACCTCTGTTTTGCCTGAATTTCGGAGGGCTTCCTAAATTCGTATGTCCATAAACGGCATTATTACTACATCAAGTGACTTTCAAATCCAAACTTATGTCGTTTTTATTACTTTGTTTGTTGTTCATTAGTTAAGTATCACACTAAATTTAGTACAGTTTCAAAGGATGGTGCTAAATCGACGTTCGATCATATTCAATAATTCATAGCAAAATTAATTCCTATCAGCAATACGATATTGAAAATGAAGATCAGAAAATTTTCTTACCGAAGCAGATAGTTTGAAAATATTTTTCTATATTTTTCAGACGAATAATAAGTATTTGCGTCCTCACATTGCCGAATTCCTCAAAAAATCACTTGCCTAATTATGATTACTCTCCATCTTAAATACATTTGATTTTCTAGCAATAATTTAATATTACGAATAGATGTTTAATTCAAAATAAGTTTGATGCTTTTAGAAATACAATAAACTTACAGAATTTCTGTGGGTTGACAATATAATAATTCAGATGAGGTACAGTAAGACCTCGTTTATGCGTTCCCAGACGACAAAGCTCTAAACGAAACAGCGTTAAACGAAATCATTTTAACACAAAGTAAATGGGGAAAGGGGAAAACGCGACCAAAAATAAACAGATTTTACTTTAATTTTAAGATATTTTTATATTAATTTGCATAATAATATATCTTANGATCGCATCTGGACGAAAAATTTAAACTTTTATCTGAAATATTTTGCTACTTTCTAGTGCAGTAATGTGTCATGAAACTAGTAAAATAAAAATATTTTGAGTAAACAATTGCGCAAGTTTACGTAGGTCCTCTTTTTAATTTATTTTAACAAAGAACCGAATTCCACCGCCATAACTTCTATATAAATGTTTTTAAAGCGATTGAAACTATATTTTACTGTATAAACGATCATTAAATGAGATCTCTTTATTTTCTAGTTACTTTTATGTCTTTTAAATTGATAACTCTACATAGCCGAGTCGGAATGTTATTTTATAATTTTATTTTGCGTCATTACACAATCATCTATTTCAAGAAGGCATTTTTAAACATCATCCAAGACATTTTTGTTTTTTTTCCTCCTTGTCATTTAGTCGAGTTATTCGTATTTCGATTTGATAAGAGATTAACCAATAGATAAAAATCACTTGTGAAAAATTCTCCTATAAAAAATACAAGTGAAAATTTTGAGTTATTACATTTTATATTTTGTTAAATTTAATATAAATATACAAATTTAAATGTTGACATATTTTCTAATTAATATTTTAGCTTAAAGAAATTAATTTATAATATTATCTCACTATTTTACGTACAGTACAGTACAGTCAAGTCTTGATATAAGTGGTAATATAATAATTGAATTAATAATGAAGATAAAAAATTAAATTTATTGCTATTTACATATATTAATAAATTAATTTATCATTCTAATATCCATCACAATCGAATAATTAATTTGAGTGTGAAGAGTAAACAATTAATTGATACAATTCATTTAAATGCAGAGAATATGCAATTTCTGTGGATGGAGACTCGATCTTAGTTGCTACCCGCTATCGATGAGTGGGTTGCTTAGATTCTTGCATAAATCAAAACAGAAATCTGAAGCCCTTCATTTCGTACTCATATCTCAACTCGAAATGTTCACGAATGCCGTTCGCGTTTACAGTCGTTCGGAAAGCGTTGCGAAACCAGATTATAAAGTATTGTCTGGTTTCAAACATAAATCTGATGGCTCCACACAAGCTTCTTAAATGATATCTTTAATTTTTATACCTTAAACAGAAATCTCAAAGTTCTTTTCTTCGATACAGCTCCATTTTTTTTCTTTAATTATTACTATTTCTATTTGTTTATATTTGATATCACTCTCGGTTCAACGAAGATGAAACGTCAATAACCATTCGTCATTTTATTTACATCTGATGTAAAGATGTAATTGTTTCTGTTTCGTAAGTTGACCTATAGAGTAGTTTGACACGCTTCGTCTCTTCTTAGATAATAAATCTATTTAAAAAAAGAAAGAAAGAAAGAAAAAAAAAAAGTCAATGGAAGAAGACTAGGAAAAAATCCGCGTAATGTCTCCGTATAAATCAGTGGCGCCATCTTTTAGCGTAAAATTGTTACAAACTATAAATATAAAAATTAAATTATAATAAATATTTCATATACTGTATATAAATCACAATGAAAATTAACTTATTGATCTTGTCCACTATTACGACCGTGATTTATCCGGTTAAACGTCATTGACATAACTTTGGGACAAAGATTTGTTTTAATGCCTTTTAAATCGGAATTTAGAGGAGGAGTTCAAGGTTCGTCGGAACAACTTCTTCTATACTTTAATGCGAGGACAATGGATGTACAAGGTCAGAAATATCGTTTCAGGGTCAATGTAACATTGAATTGGGAAGGCAGTTGACCCAATGAAGCCAGAACATTTTATTATGATGTCATTTATCCGAACAAACCAATCTCCTGATATTTTTTTCTGCCTAATCATCCATGGTTCCCACGGTGTATCACTCTTATCTTATTTAAATCGAATTCATATAATCTATTCAAAATATTGGAAAGAATAATCGAATACTTCTAGACCCGTGAGATTCCTTATTCTTATAAGAAAAAATCACAGATACAGACAAATGATTCATGCAGAAAATAGAAAATGAGAGATTCGTAAGGATTTTTAAAATACATTTCTCTATTTTTCTGTTCATATACTCAGAATGAAATATTTACAAATGGACAGTAAATAGGGAATATTTTCCCTATTTAAAGGAATATTTTCCCTTTCCTAGCAATTATTTTCTTTCTCATACATTGATAAACACAATATCTAGAAACATTCTTTAATTTAAATGTAGTTTCAGACACTAAATGTTATTTTATTAACTAAAATAAAACAAAAAATAAATAAATAACTTTAATGCTTAATCCTATAAAGATTGAGCGAGAATATAGTAATGAATTAATTATAAATGTCAGGTTTTTACTATAAATATTAATTGAATAGTACATAAATTGAATAGTAAATCTTCGATCAAAACGATTTATTTGAATTTAAAAGAATTATTAAAATTTATTAAATCTTAATAAAGCATTAAACTCTATTGATATATGACATAACTACTACTTAAAACGTGACGTTTATCGCTCATCCGGTTTTCTTTTTTTGAGGTATTTTTTAGTGTTAATAATCTACTGTAATTTTATTATAATGACTGACAACATGATTATTTCTTATCATTTAGAGTGAACTTTTAGCGTTTTATTTATATACTTCATTTAAATATATCTATGTGAAATCTATACAAAATCGTCTCGTGTTCGAAATACAGCAATTTTGTCATTTAAGTATAAGAAAATTATCAAGTGAATAGCAACACTATTCTCTGCAAAGTAATGTAATAATAAGCATACTAGTTAATGAAGCATTCGTAAAAAAATAAAAGTTCAGAGTCCATAAAATTACGCAGAAAGGGTCAAAGTTCTCTATATTGTCAAGAGAACTTTTCCATTGAGCAAGGCGTAGATTTATATAAGATTACGAGTCTAATTCTATTTGAAACATCTAATAGTTAATCAAAATCACTTTTTTCCAGTAAATTTTATTTACGTCACAATAATTTTTAATTTCGCACAACTGATTACCAGTTTATTTATACGGGGTATGATTCATAGTAGTAAAAGAAATCGCCGTGTTAAATTGAAATTCCATTAATTGTCTAAATTTATCATTTGTTATTTATATCTTACTCTTTCAATGTGTCTGTTTATTACAGTTATGCAATTAGTTAAGCAACTTTATGAATGCTTTACATTAATTAAGAAATTTGCGGATAAGATATTAAGTTTTCTCTTTTGAAATGTTATTGTAGAAACTTAATGACTAATTCATTTTAATTTATTTATATTTAATCAATCCAAATAAATAGTGTGTCCATCGACCCCCGGAGAAATCGATTGATCCCTCAAGGGGAAGGGGATGGCCTGCAACCGGATTGGGAACCATTGATGTAGACCAATGGTTCCCAACCTTTTTTCATTAGTGTACCCCGTGACATGCCATATCTCTAGATTGTACCCCGTGACATGTCATATCTCTAGATTGTACCCCTCATTTAAGAAATTTAGTGAGTAACCGTATTGTTAAATTTACATATTGTAACTTTAAATTAAAGAAAAAAAAAACTATAAGAAAAAATGTATAATAAAGTTGTGATTGTTGCAAGGAACATTATTTATCTAATAATTTTTTAATACTATTAGTTTGTGATACATAATATATTATTTTTTCTGCCATAATAACTAACTTTTTTCTGTACCCCTAAACAACCTATCGCGTACCCCTAGGGGTACGCGTACCACAGGTTGGGAATCGCTG
>NW_019384346.1:315178-323935 GCF_000671375.1 Centruroides sculpturatus
AACGAAAATGAAAATTTGCTTGATAATTCAACTACGCTTGTTGGAGAACAATAAAAACACTACACTCAACAAGCCACCAATAAAACTCAACTGCCTAACCTATAACCAAAGTCTCCTTTTAATTTGTTTTTAAAAAAAAGCGCTTGACAAACTTGCCCCGCATGCCGAAGTTGCCCCGGTCTCCCCTAAATATAGGCTAAGCCTAAATATATCTTGGAATTATTTATTCTTTATAATGATTTATTTAACAAATATTTTGAGTCTGTTCTATAGACTAAAAAATCCACCAAATTAGCATACAGTTTAATTGATTGTTTTACTGACCTACTAAGGAAAGATAGTTTTTCGGCATTTTTACCTTATGATTTGTTAACATATATTTTAAAAGTTATTTTAAAATCTTTGTTTAAGTTAAATTTTATATGCCTCTTCAATATGAGGAACAAATTTTCTAGACAAAGTAGAGAGGATTCTTCTAATTGCTACTTAAACCATTCCTTTCTGGGTTACACTATTAGATTGAACTTAGTCAGATTTCCAGTGTGTTTATGGATTTAAATCCTGACCAAGCCATTTAACAAACTTATTATTATCTTTACGGGTCTTGGTACTTGTTTAGTACAGTATTAGAATCCGCCAATACCATAATATCTAAAGTATGTTGAACTTTCAAAATTTTATCCCTGATACAAGACCTGTTGAAACACGGTGTTTTTTTTCTTATGTTATAATTTAAATTGTGGGTTAAAACTATTCAATAACTAAGATTAAATAAAATTCTTCTAGACATTACATTATAATATATAACTTAACAAAAATAGTTGTTTATTCTGTAATCAAGATAATTTTTCAATAGCAAATTTGATCGTACAATGTCCATGTTTTAATGTAAATAGATTTGCGTTTGTGTTCAGATTTTTAAAGTCAGTTTCCGTCGTTCAAAATGTAGAACTGTATCAACTGATATTGTCAAAAAACTATAGATTCTTCTCAAGGAAAGAAATTTTGTCGGCTTTTTTATCCTATGATTTGTTAACTTTTCTGTGTCCAAATTAAATGCAACCAATTCCGGATGAAGGGATAATTCCTGATTGTCCTAATAAAGCTTAATTGAATATTTATAAAATATAAGATTTCACTTAAAAAAAAGTGAAATCTTAATATGTAAATGGAGTATAGTCTATTAATAAAATTTATTTCGGAAATGATAAATTTTGTATGTGATACAAAGGAAAAGGTTTATAATCTAACATATCACTTTAAGACAAACTTTTTCAGACATCTGTGAATTTAATATTTGAAGGAATACTTAAAATTTGAAGTGTTTCTTAAATTCGAGATATTCTTTGTGACTAAGTCTATATGTCAAGAAAACTTTATGTTATTTGTTGTTTATTTTGTACTTATGATAATTATATTATATTTTAAATTTATCATTAACATTTTTGACAATAAATTCTTTAAAAGTACTATATATTTATTTCTAATTATTTTCCCATTTTAACCTGAAAATTCTTTTTTTAAACTAGGAGTTCGTCTTAAATTCAGTTTCAAAAAAATTTTGTTTTTAATATTACACTGAAAAAATTTTAAATGGAAAAGAAAAGATAATTTTTAAAATCTGTTTCTAACACTTTTAAATACGTATACTTTTTCTTATAAATATTAAAGAAAGTTTTTTAATGTCCGAGTTACGAAATACAGTATACGATTTTGCATTGCAAACGACATCATGGCCTATAGGGACACTGATTATTAAGGGCAGAAAAGGATGATTTGCCCACAAATAAAAACGCAAGCCAATTTTTATTTGCCGTCACTGATAATTTGTTAACCTTTTTTTTTTGCTTTCTAGGTCCGATTTTTGTTCTTCCTTTACTCGAATTTTCACCTCTGTTTTGCCTGAATTTCGGAGGGCTTCCTAAATTCGTATGTCCATAAACGGCATTATTACTACATCAAGTGACTTTCAAATCCAAACTTATGTCGTTTTTATTACTTTGTTTGTTGTTCATTAGTTAAGTATCACACTAAATTTAGTACAGTTTCAAAGGATGGTGCTAAATCGACGTTCGATCATATTCAATAATTCATAGCAAAATTAATTCCTATCAGCAATACGATATTGAAAATGAAGATCAGAAAATTTTCTTACCGAAGCAGATAGTTTGAAAATATTTTTCTATATTTTTCAGACGAATAATAAGTATTTGCGTCCTCACATTGCCGAATTCCTCAAAAAATCACTTGCCTAATTATGATTACTCTCCATCTTAAATACATTTGATTTTCTAGCAATAATTTAATATTACGAATAGATGTTTAATTCAAAATAAGTTTGATGCTTTTAGAAATACAATAAACTTACAGAATTTCTGTGGGTTGACAATATAATAATTCAGATGAGGTACAGTAAGACCTCGTTTATGCGTTCCCAGACGACAAAGCTCTAAACGAAACAGCGTTAAACGAAATCATTTTAACACAAAGTAAATGGGGAAAGGGGAAAACGCGACCAAAAATAAACAGATTTTACTTTAATTTTAAGATATTTTTATATTAATTTGCATAATAATATATGTTATATAACACAGAACTATGCACACATAAATATAAAGTTCATTTTTGTAATGACGGTCCTGGCTCTTCTGAAATTCTTGATTTTTTTGCGATGAAATCGTATAGTATCATTTGTTGTTTTTTTCTTTCGTTAATCAAATGTCTGTGTAGCAGGAGATCTTGTTCGACTATTTACTCATCCAGAATTTTCTTTTTGTTTGGTGTACGTATATACATACATACAGACTGCATAGAATTTTAATACATTAAATTGAATATTAATAGGAATTTATTGAATATTTCACATATAAATACATATACTAATTAATTAAGTTTAAAAAATAGAAGAAATAATTTAATTCGTGTAACGTATATCTAAACTTACCATTTAAAATAAAAATACTGTATATTTCCTGTTAGCTTATAGCAAATAATATTTATATCAAGGCTTTAACGATATTCTACATTGTTTCACCCGTCAAAAAATTTAACTATTAAATAATACCATTAATGAAATCATACACTTAATTTGTAATCGTGATATCTGAATCTTGCATTATTTTCATAGAAAAGTCAAGTTTTCATTTTCTCTTTAGTAATTCTGAAATAACGAGAGCCAGAGTAAACTTCAATTTCTGGATTATATTAATATAATCTGGTTTAATTGATTTTCTATTGATACCTACGGTTACCAGGAGAATAACAAATATGTCCAATTATTTTAATACTATCTATCAATTTTTAAACGTTCTTAATTAATAGGGCTCAGACCTCTGGTCCTATTCTAGATGCATTGATGTTAGAGTGAAAACGTCAAATCAGAATTAGCTAGAATGAGCGGGAAATGGGAGAAAAACTCCACTGGTCTCATACTGTGTCAAGGATCCAAATCGAATTCGAATCCAATCTCTTACGGCAAGAAGGATACATTACCAGATGGTTACACGGCAGATTTTTATTTTGCATTACCGCAGTATGAAACAGACATATGAAATTCACAAACGTTAATGAGCGCAATTTAGCAACAAAATTATGCTAAGGCAATCAAGATTGGATAAATATTTGAATAAACAGTAAACTAATGGGGGAAAAAAAAACATTTTTTTAAACGAAATATATATTAAATAAAATTTATTCATTTAAGATTACACAAAATAATTCCATAATCAATATATTTTTCCATTTTAAAACATTTAAGTAAATATTTTAGATTATAAATTTATATTCTTTAATTTCAACAGATTTCAAATTTAATAGTATACAGTTGTAAAACTAAGATTTTGAGTGTTTTCAATAAGATCCTGTTCATTAGAAAAATCATCTTGAGATATTTTTGCAAATCTTCTCACCCGAAATCCTGATAATATTTTAGCACCTTTTGGATCCATATGCATTTGAAGAAGTGTGTCTACAATACTTCTTTTCAGGGAATCTGAAAAATATTTGATAAACAAAATTTAATATTTGTAATAAAAATGGACTCAAATACTTAAAATATGCAGTTTTAAAAAAGAATTGTGCAACTTGAAAAATAATAAAGAAATAATTGAACAAAATTCACATTACCTGTATATTATAAAAACATGCAAAAATTACCTACCATATATTAAATTATACTAAAAAGTAATCACAAAATTCAAATAAATAAAAAACAAAAAACAAATGTTTACTTTTTATAGAAAATTCTCCATAACTTTTCTCATGTTTTGTTTTGAATTTATAATAATTATTATTATTTCACTGGGTAGAACACAATAATAATAATAATATTTATTTTATTAGGTATTAATATTAAACATTATTCAAATTACAATGTTTTTAGATAATTAAACATTAATACTAAAAAGAGAGAGCAAGTTTCCTTTTTCATAGTTCTCCCTACAAAATGAACAAAATTAGAAAGAAATATACATAAAATCACATGGCACATTAGTTAACAGCAAATCAGCATCATATTATATGTTAATAGTACTCTTAAACATAGGATAACTTGGCACCTTTTAAATTCTCATCAAT
Source organism: Centruroides sculpturatus (assembly GCF_000671375.1). NCBI lineage: Eukaryota > Metazoa > Arthropoda > Arachnida > Scorpiones > Buthidae > Centruroides > Centruroides sculpturatus. Next base: position 319,754 of record NW_019384346.1, read on the forward strand.
GGCATTCCACCATTCTATAAGGAAGACCACTTTGGACTACTGTTAAATGAGATTTTGGAATTGATAATTTATAAATATATCTTGAATCTCTATTTGAGAATTATAGAAAATCAATTATTCCGGGTGATTTACCCATTCATTACCTTCTGCTTGTAACAGTGCAATAAAATTATCTTATAGTAATAAATTTAATGTTTATACATTCCATTTTAATGACAAAATTTGCCTTGTATATCTATTTGTTAACTCATTGAGCTTAATGCATTTTCTGATGCAGAAATTAAGATTTGGTAATATAACGTTCTGTAAATTTATACAATATATTTGGGAATGATAAAAGAGAGCAACTAAAACAAAACTTTTATAAATTGATTTATTTTATACAATAGATCCCATAAACTGAGTTTAAGGAAATACACATATCTAATGTGTTGCTTACAGTACAAATTACCTTCTTCTCAATAACTGATGGAATAAACTACAAAGCACAGCAAACAAAACCTTTAACATCCAGTTACTGAAAATTAAAGTAAAACTGTAATTTTGTTACTGGATGTTAAAGGTTTTGTTGACTGTACTTTATTTATGGTGCTTTTCTAGTAAACAGTAAATTACCAATGTTTACTAAAAAAAGTATATTTTCATAACACATTTTCGACTATAGGTTTTTGATTTTAACGTTAAAACAAGTAGTAAAGAGGCATAACAAACATAAATGTGATCATGTTTAATTTGTTGAATTAAACATATGTTGCAAGTTATTTATATTGCCAAAATATCATATTTATTTTTTTTACTTTAAACTGAAAAAAACGAATGTATATTCAAATGAAGAAACTTCCATTATATAGTCGAACCTCCAATAATGGCCATATCTAAACATCCTTTTTTTTTTTAAACAAAAAATACATACAAAACAACCTCTACACAACAATCAGTTTTTTGTTCCTGTCAGTGACCATTGTTTATAGATTTGATAACTTAAATGCAAGAAAACAATGTTTATGTGAAATTTTTCATCATTTAATTATATTCTTCGTTTTTCAAATTTAAATATTTATATTCATCTGGTGTAATATCTGAAAATTTAAAATATGATAAAAAAAATATTATTACTTAAATTTCTTCTATGATTTTTAANAAATTCTTTAATTTATATCTTAGATCTTTATTTATAGTTAAGTAAAGATTTAGGATTATTTCTATTTTCTCAATTTGAGGGAGGAAGCAATGAGTCCTTCAGATATAGGTTAACTCCAATATAACACATTACTTCTACCACATAGTTTTGCACTAACATAGAAAATTGCAGCAATCCTTGCATAGCACAGTACTTATATAATACATTGTTACTAACTCTGATAGCAAATTGCAACAAACCTTGTGTGATAGTATTTTTGAAAGTATTAGGAAAAATCCTGCTACTAAATATGTAGGCTATAAATTTTTGATATTTCCATTCTTTTTTTTGAATTGTCATTATTGACTAGTTAATAGTTATTCAAAAAAATTATTGGGAAATGTAAATATTTTATTTTGTTGGGAAATCCCTGTTAGGTTCTGTGCTATTGAATTTGTGCTTCTTTCAGACCATTAAAAACTGTGACTTTAAAATTTGCAGCTCACTACTTTTCAGGTTTTTGTAAGATTATTTTGGTTTTTATTTAATCATTTATATATTGTTCCATGTATGCATTACTAACCTTTGTTCTTGAGAACCATTGGAATAATTTCTTTGATGTAAAGTTCAATCCTAAATAATGCCTAGCAAAAGTAAAAAGCACTAGTCAAAGGATTTGATTTTTGAATGCTGCTCTTTTGACAGAAATGAACCAAAGTTTTACAAGGTTTATTATTCTACAACAGAAAAAACATTCTTGTTTTATTATGCTTAGTAGTGATAAAGAGGGGAAAAAATGAAATGAAGATACATTATCTGACATATCATAGTTTGTATCATATTTTGTAAAACATCTGTTTTCAGCATTAGTATCCCACATTGCTTAGCAAACATCAAAATCAGTGATGAGCAGTCTTTTATGGATGCAAGGTACAAGTGAATTGAGATTTTTTTCAATGGCATATTTGTGTTCATTAATTCTTTGTGGTAGAGTGTGTCTGGTAGCTCCCACATATCAAGTGAGGACCAGTGCTTCAACACAATTTGATAAAATGCTTGTCCTTACTTGGAATGGCATAAACATATGAAGAGTTACTATAGCTATTCTTGAAGAGTTACTATATGAAGAGTTACTACATATGAAGAGTTACTATAGCTATGGATCCTTGTTGTCACATAGAATTCCAAAAACCATCAGATTACATTTACAGACAAGGTTTATGTTGTTCATTTTAGCCAATGTGGTTGTTATGAGGATTGATAAATCCAAGAACATGGTGCTGGTCAAACACTCCACATGCAAACAAAGATTGCAGGAGTATATTGTGAGTATGAAGTGTCAAATAGCACTGAGAAATTACTTGAATGCCTTACAACAAAGGGAAAAACGTTCACCACTATCCCTTTGGCATGTGCCCTCCATGTTTAGAATTTGTCTGTGCACTAAGAGTTCTTGTATCTTTGTGTGATTGCCCGGATTTAAAATTCGAATATTTTTATTCATTAGATTAAAGTTAGGGTTAACTCAAAAAGGAAAAAACAACCGACAAATTTTCTCATAAAAATCGCTCATAAAAACTCCTTTCCCACCACAATACTTCCCTGTAGAAGATGAGTTAACTGTTGTGTCATAAGTTTGTCACTTCGCCCATCATTGGTCAAAGAAGATCATCACCTGTGACGTACATGGGGAAATCTCGAAAAAAGAGCCACCATATAAAAGACAAGTGCGATGACGACACAGGGGGAAAAAGTTATTGTTCTGTACTGTGTGTGTGTGTGTGTGGATTACCTGCCTCTCGTCCATCCTCGATAGAACTATTCTACGATTTGCGGACTTACGTNTTTTCTTAAGTGATACATATTAATATAAATTAAACAATGTTTTCTTTGTCATCACCAAAAGCACTATTAATTAACCGAGAGCGTTTTATTTTTGGCAAGTTATCGTTATCCTCTGAGCATTTTTCTGCATTATTTTCAGATTCATGCTTTACCTTTTGCAACAAGTGTATGTAATTTTAGATTGCTTGCTTCTAGTTAAAAGATCTTTATAATTTTTTTTATATGGTGCTAAGCACTTATGGAATAACGGAAAAACATCTGACAACACCAGAAGCAGAAGCGTCGAGATATGGCAAAATTGAAACAATTTTCGCGAAGGACCATGGGTATGGAGACGAGAAAAGAAAATTTACATACTTAAGTACTAATATTTCACGAAAATAATAATTTTCGTGAACTATTAGTACTTAAGTATGTAAAAATTTATTACATTTCCTGTTGTACGAGGGTTTTACCCATTTCTCGAACCGTGTCAGAGTGAATCCGTGCTATAAAAGTACCGTGTTATACGGGGGATGGTACCAATTCTCGAACCGTGTTAGCGTGAATCCGTGCTATAGAAGTGCCGTGTTATACGGGGGTTACCTGTATATTATATTTAATAATTATGCCTTAAATTAGAAGTAATTTGATAAATAGTCTTTCTTTATATTATACTGTATTTGTTTTATAAAATACTCGTATGTTTGTTAATGAATGAAATAAAAATAAACTTACAGAGTAAAAATCATTTCTTTTACAAACGTTGTTTGAATAAAGAGTTTAAAATTAATGTAGAGAAATCAAAATTGTTTTAAATTTTTGTTGTACGGGAGGAAGCACTTGTTGTCTGTGTTGATTGATAAATAAATATATTCAGGGAAGGTGGCTTGTTAAGAAAAATGATAAAAATAAATGGCTCATAGTTGAAGTTGTAAATAGGGGAGACCGGGGCAAGATCGACATGTTAAGCTTTACTTAAATTTTGTGTAATAAATACTGCTGTAAACTGAAAAAAAAGCTTTGCATATTGTCTATTGGAATGTTACCTTACTATAGAACTGGTTAAAATCAGTTTGGAAATAAAAATAATTAAAATAATTACAACTTTACAAGAAGAGAGAAATTGACGAAGTTGCCCCGGGTATAGGGGCAAGATCGGCAACTTCTCTCTTTTTGTAAAGTTGTAATTATTTTAATTATTTTTATTAAAGTTGCCCCTGGTATAGGGGCAACAG
>NW_019384346.1:330583-353136 GCF_000671375.1 Centruroides sculpturatus
ATTTTTTTGTTCAATAATAAATGTGAATTCTTCTTCCTGGAAAAAAGAACACATTCCTTGAAAATAAGACCTAGCGCATTTTTCAGAGCAAAAATTAATATAAGACACTGTCTTATTTTCGGGGAAACACGGTAGTAAAATAATTTTAATATTAATAATAATAATTTAGTAACATAAATTTATTCATAGTAAAATGTACTCGCGGGCCGTAAAAATTGTTTGGCGGGCCGTATACGGCCCGCAGGCCGCCAGTTGGACAGCACTGATCTAAGACAAAAAATTATCTAGAAAGAGCAAGAATATAGTTTAAAATATCTTTTCAAAGATATAAATTAAATTTCTCTTGATTCAATCCAACTTAATCTAGAAATTAATTTACAATTAAGTGTTATCTATTTCATTTAATAAAGCTCACTTTACTAAAGTAATAATTGATGAATATGTCATTAAAAAGGTAGCATATGACATTCTACTATGATATTATTATAGTTCTGAATTACTATGATTTGTCTTATATAATAATATGAATTATTCCTATTTTGTAAATGTTTATTATTCTTTTATTGTTTATATATGTGGGAAATATACATATCTATATATTAATTTGTCATGATGATATCATAATACAACAAAGTGACTTTTAGGACATAATAGGTTTCTAGAAATTCAACATGGAAGGAAATGGTCAAAATAAAATTGTCTGATCTCTGGCAATGTATCATTCAATAGTTAAGTATATTTGTAAAAAAATTTATTATTTCATTTCCTGAGAAACAAATAACTGATTTGCTGCTCAAAAAATCAAACATAAAATATGTATAGTGTTTAATTAATTTTGCTACCTCTTATTTATTATTTAAAATACATAAATTAATTTAAACAGATACTTTCAAATTTATATCTTATTTAATACATTAATAGTTAATAATATTCAATTCTTCAGAATTTATTAATAATTTAAAATATTGCCAACTTGCTATTAAGTTAATTGATAACAGAATCTAATCTTTGTAAACATCTCTTAATATTTAAATTATCTGTCTCTGATTAAGTATGTCTGAAATACACACATTTATCATTCTAAATTGTTTCTCAGTAATCATAAATCAGGTCACCCAAAATTAAATATTTCTTAATGATCAAATATGATAAATAAATTATAAAAATTTTTCAAATTAAGTTTATTTTTTTCTACTTTATTATTATTGAGTTAAAATTATCTGAAATTGTTGCTTAGAAAAAACACTATATATTTAATCATTAGTGGATTAAATATATAATGTTTAAATGAATAACTAATGATTAAATATATAATGTTTAATTAAATAACTAATTGATAAATAAAAAATAAATTACATTCAACAACTCAGTTTTAATGTTTTTGAGTATCTTTCCCAAGAAAAAAAAAAAAGCTTCTGACATCAGCTTTTTCCATGTCTCTCATGTGTGCATTTCTTTTTCTTCAAGCAATCTCTAACATTATTTTTCCCCACAACTAATTTTAAAGAATTAAATGTCTAACATAAACATCAAATCAGGAATCTTAGATTGATATTTTATTAAAATCACTAATAAAATAAGTAACTATATTTAATAAAATAAATATCTAATTCAATCAGAATTGTTCCAAGAGACACTTTATTTTTAATCTGATCATCATAAATTGTATGTAATTTTAATCTGAATATTTTTATTTTAAATATTTGCTATAATAGGTTATTATTATTATTATTTGTTTCCTATATTGATAACAATTTTTTTTAAATAAAAAAAAATTGTTATCAATATAGGAAACAAATTTTTTCCCCCCATTAACAAGTAAGAGCAATATCTTACTAGAAAATGATCTCTACTAAAATCTGATAAACACAAACATCCACACACAAAACAAAATATAGACTTCCATTCTAATGATAAAAAAATATCTGAATGAATAAGCTGTCAAATTAGCAAATTCAATTTGGTATCATTTTGATCTGATTTTCAATTCTTAAAATATAAATTTTAACTTTTATAACTATAACAGATAAATAAATAGTTTGCAATCTACTTATCTAAATATAAAAACAGTTAAATTATTAGTAATAAAGTACAATAATAAAAACAGTAATCTACATTTGTATGATTGTAACAGATTTGTCTATTAATATTTTCTTGTAAAAAATTTATATGCAATGAAATTATTTCAAACTGGAAAAAAGTTTCAAAGGATATAAAAGAACTTACTGAATGTTAATGAAAATCAAATTCATGGCTGTATTTTACTATTCATTTTACATTATTTATATGTATGTTACACTTATTTGTATTTATTTATTTATCATCTAGATAACATAAAATTTTATAAAATAAAAAAATAACAAATGAAAATATTTCATAAATATATAAAACAAAAAACAATTTATTTTAGAAAAAAGAAAGCAACATGATTATCATATTTAAAATAACAAGTATATTAAATTTCATTTGCATTAGTCTTATTATGGTCTTACATTATTAATAAACTTATTTGGAATGAATGGTCAAGTGATCTAAGTAGATGGAATTTTAAAGTAAGGGGTGGTTGATTAAATAACTTCTACAACGTGGATAATCTAAGACAGCGCTGTCCAACTTATCATAGCCCGCGGGCCATATTTTCTTCACCAAACATTTCGGGGCCAAGAAGGTTGATAAACCACAAGACATTTGCATAGTGCTACGGTTCAGTAAGCACTAATTGGTCAGCGAGTCCGATGTTGACGCTATAAAAAGACGACAGTTCGACACACCGGATATNTTCCCATCCTTTAGACAAGCGAGACCGGACCTCAAGGTCTTGAGTCGAGTAAGTGGTAGGAGAGGAACATCCTCATAAACATCCTACCCCCGATTAGTCTCACATTTGTCTTTGCAAAAAACATATAAGCTAGTAATGCTAGTATGACTTGTAGTTGAGAAATGTTCCTCACCCAGGTTCTCGAGAAGCAGCTTGTCAAGTTTTACAGCAATATAGTCTCACATTATCTCTCTACCATCAGAAATTTGTTAGTTGTTGATCTATCTTAAAAAAGTTGCATTAGTTGATGAGGAGTATATGACCATGATGGACTTTCGATTCTCTATCCTTCTATTAAGCTACCTCCTTGTTTCTGCACTCTTAGAGATTTCCTTCTCACCAACATGGAGAATGCTCATAAGTATCACCAACTTTTTCTGAAACTCATCCATCTTGTGTGTTACACATCATTTTTCACCTTTGACAACACCATCTTCATACAAGAAAGAAGTGTTTTCATGGGCAGTTTCTCCTCAATGATCTATCGTGAGCTAGTCATTTGCAAATGACTAGATCACGATAGATCATTGAGGAGAAACTGACACAATTTGCAAATGACTAGCTCACAATTTGCAAATGACTAGCTCACAATTATTAAAAAAAAATATGTGAGGCTCAGTGGAATCCTATAAAGTTCACTTGTATCTGGCATCCATAAAAGACTGCTCATCACTGATTTTGATGTTTGCTAAGCAATGTGGGATGCTAATGCTGAAAACATACTAAAGTATGGAAAAAAAGCTTAAAGATTTTCTAAATTTTTATACCTAATAAAATGCTTTGTTTTTAATTAGATGCATTATCATTGAAACATAACCAAATGATTGCCTTAAATAAACTCTGCTAATTTAATAATTAATGCTAAGTACTTGCTACTAAAGGTTGACATTAAGCACCATGTTGTCACCAGCCAGTGCCTTGATTAACCATGTAAGGTTACATCTAAATTTAAATACATCTGGAAGCGAGGGCTTGCTTGGGGTTCAGGTGGTGCAACAGTCAAGCGCACTGCACGGCAAGTGGAGATTGTATGTTCAAGCCCTGCTCCGAGTCAGTTCTTTTCTTCTAGATGATTCTAAATTATTCATTAAATTATTAAATTATAATTATTAATTTAGTTAAGAGATGGCACTTAATGTCTATCTCTAGTAGCAAATTACTTAATATTAATCATTAAATTAGCAAAGTTATAGCCTGACTATGCAATGTTTGATATGCATTATCATCTAATGTTGAAATCTCAGACATCTTTTTTGATGATCCTGTGTTATGTAAAAATATTACTACCGGTATTATCCAAAATTAAAGTAACAAACAAAACCTGTATAAAATCAATTCCATGAATAGTGAGTAGCTGAAACTTACATCATATTAATATGTGAATCCGCAAAATGTCATGCTGTCACAGATGTGACATCTAAATAAGGCATGATAGCAGTGCACCTGTGCTACAAAATGCAATGTGTTATATATATGCTACAGCAAAATTATTTCTGACAATCAATCATCTACTAGAACTGCTACCAGTGGAAGTCTTACTGATATCCTCAAAAGTGTCCTCAATGAATGATTCTAATGCCTCAGAGAAGGCATTAGAATGATTTATTACAATGGAGAGCTGCTCATTTCTGCATTTTTGCCACTTACATTTGTGTGTGATGCTTTAATTTTGAATGCAGATATAGCTTAACTTGTGAAAGTGGAAAATATATGCAAATGATTACCAGATTAAATTGGGCTACATTATCACTACTAATAATTATTAAATTACTTGGGTATTTAATAATTATTAGTAATAATAATGTAGCCCAATTTAATCTGACTATTGCCTGGTTTTTATAATAATAGATTGAAAAGCAGCTAATATTAACCAAGAGTAAATAAATAAATAATTAAAAGATATAATTATACTATAGAATCATTCAGAATAAGTGAATAAATGAAGTCCTTGGGGCAANCGCAGGCCGCCAGTTGGACAGCACTGATCTAAGACAAAAAATTATCTAGAAAGAGCAAGAATATAGTTTAAAATATCTTTTCAAAGATATAAATTAAATTTCTCTTGATTCAATCCAACTTAATCTAGAAATTAATTTACAATTAAGTGTTATCTATTTCATTTAATAAAGCTCACTTTACTAAAGTAATAATTGATGAATATGTCATTAAAAAGGTAGCATATGACATTCTACTATGATATCATTATAGTTCTGAATTACTATGATTTGTCTTATATAATAATATGAATTATTCCTATTTTGTAAATGTTTATTATTCTTTTATTGTTTATATATGTGGGAAATATACATATCTATATATTAATTTGTCATGATGATATCATAATACAACAAAGTGACTTTTAGGACATAATAGGTTTCTAGAAATTCAACATGGAAGGAAATGGTCAAAATAAAATTGTCTGATCTCTGGCAATGTATCATTCAATAGTTAAGTATATTTGTAAAAAAATTTATTATTTCATTTCCTGAGAAACAAATAACTGATTTGCTGCTCAAAAAATCAAACATAAAATATGTATAGTGTTTAATTAATTTTGCTACCTCTTATTTATTATTTAAAATACATAAATTAATTTAAACAGATACTTTCAAATTTATATCTTATTTAATACATTAATAGTTAATAATATTCAATTCTTCAGAATTTATTAATAATTTAAAATATTGCCAACTTGCTATTAAGTTAATTGATAACAGAATCTAATCTTTGTAAACATCTCTTAATATTTAAATTATCTGTCTCTGATTAAGTATGTCTGAAATACACACATTTATCATTCTAAATTGTTTCTCAGTAATCATAAATCAGGTCACCCAAAATTAAATATTTCTTAATGATCAAATATGATAAATAAATTATAAAAATTTTTCAAATTAAGTTTATTTTTTTCTACTTTATTATTATTGAGTTAAAATTATCTGAAATTGTTGCTTAGAAAAAACACTATATATTTAATCATTAGTGGATTAAATATATAATGTTTAAATGAATAACTAATGATTAAATATATAATGTTTAATTAAATAACTAATTGATAAATAAAAAATAAATTACATTCAACAACTCAGTTTTAATGTTTTTGAGTATCTTTCCCAAGAAAAAAAAAAAAGCTTCTGACATCAGCTTTTTCCATGTCTCTCATGTGTGCATTTCTTTTTCTTCAAGCAATCTCTAACATTATTTTTCCCCACAACTAATTTTAAAGAATTAAATGTCTAACATAAACATCAAATCAGGAATCTTAGATTGATATTTTATTAAAATCACTAATAAAATAAGTAACTATATTTAATAAAATAAATATCTAATTCAATCAGAATTGTTCCAAGAGACACTTTATTTTTAATCTGATCATCATAAATTGTATGTAATTTTAATCTGAATATTTTTATTTTAAACATTTGCTATAATAGGTTATTATTATTATTATTTGTTTTCTATATTGATAACAATTTTTTTTAAATAAAAAAAAATTGTTATCAATATAGGAAACAAATTTTTTCCCCCCATTAACAAGTAAGAGCAATATCTTACTAGAAAATGATCTCTACTAAAATCTGATAAACACAAACATCCACACACAAAACAAAATATAGACTTCCATTCTAATGATAAAAAAATATCTGAATGAATAAGCTGTCAAATTAGCAAATTCAATTTGGTATCATTTTGATCTGATTTTCAATTCTTAAAATATAAATTTTAACTTTTATAACTATAACAGATAAATAAATAGTTTGCAATCTACTTATCTAAATATAAAAACAGTTAAATTATTAGTAATAAAGTACAATAATAAAAACAGTAATCTACATTTGTATGATTGTAACAGATTTGTCTATTAATATTTTCTTGTAAAAAATTTATATGCAATGAAATTATTTCAAACTGGAAAAAAGTTTCAAAGGATATAAAAGAACTAGAAATAAAAATCAGTTAACTTTTTTATTAATCTTTTTCAAGAATCATAAAAGTTATTTTGATAAAACATCTTGTGAAAAAAATCAAAATCATTATCAATTACTTAGGTAAAAATAAATATCACTAAATAGGAAAAAATAGGAAGAAAATAAATATTGTTACCTATAAGAGCAAATTGTTACATTAAAAAATTTTGCAAGTTGAAAAATTAGAATAAATGAAAATAAACATTATCTATATTTAATCATAACAAATTATTAAAATGCACTCTAAAATCTTCTTAAATATTTTATAAAAGGAATATATAAATGGGGAAAAAAATCAAAAATAGCAATTATACTTAATATAACCATACCAGTACTTCAAAATGTTTTGAAACAATATTTTGATGTGACAATAATACATACACAAATACTATAAACAAAGAGAGCATGAAAAGATTTTACAGCAATTTTATTTCATAGAAAAACTATTTTACAGTAAATAAATCTTATAACTACAGAGATACATTTCAATTAATAATTCTTGCATAAAATCATATACTGTATTAAGTGCAAAATAAAAAAATAATGTTTGAAATATATCTTATTCTAAGTGATATTAACTAATAACTGAAATTATTATTATTTATGTAGAGTCATTTAACAAGCATAAAATTATTGATTATGATTAAATAGAAAATCTCTAAATACATCATAAAAAGTATTTGATATATTCTAAAGAAAACAGAGTATGTAATTTTGAGTCCAAATTAAATTATTTACATTGTGTTACACAAGTTCAAAGGTGATAGAATCTTGAACTGTAGTAATAAATTATTAAATCATAATCTAATTGAAAGCATATGGAATGTTGTTAAAAATTCTTAACAATGCCAAATTTATAATGATCAGCTGATGATAAAATAAACATGAAATTTAATCTTTTGCGAGATATGTTGAAATGCTAATAATACTTTAATTATGTCTTGATACATAATTAGGCAACCACTTAAAGCTAAGAATGAAATTAAGAAATGCTGAATTAATGTTAACATTACAAGCATATTGAATTAAGATAATTTCTAAGAATATAAAAAATACATTTTTTTTCTGTTAATCTCTAGTAATTAAATAAGACCAGATTATTTTATGATTTCTTGGTGAAAGAATTTTCTAAATTATACTTTTGATTTTGAAGTAAAATCAAATTTATCTAAATATCTAAATATGTTGTTATAAAGATTAAAAATAATTTACTCACTTGATAATGTTGGTCTAACAACAATTGGATAGGGTGTCAACATTCCCCAAGATTTTAAAACAAAAACTTCTTTTCTTGCTTCTGAATTTTTATCCATGTATAAAGAAAAACAATTTGAATCTATAGCTGCAGCATCCACTTTTTTGTTCAACACCATTCGAAGAGACTCAAGATGAGAACCTTAAGAAAAAGTTAATGAAAATAATTATGTCTATGCAATACACTAAAAATAGACTTTTTACACATTTAAAATTCTAATTCATTATTATAAACTTTATAAATTATTATTAAAATAGTATACTATATAGTTACTAGTATAGACATTAGTATAGTAATTTTATACAAATTTTTAATAAATTCATTTTATTAAAAAAATTAATATTTGTAAAATTTTTCATCAGAGGCATGAAATCCTTCACCAATATTTTTATTTTCATCTAAGAACTTAATTGAAACAATTTAATTTACATTAAATTTGGTTAATTATGTCATAAAATAAAACTAAGAAATAATTTCAGAAACAAAAATTACAAAATAAAAATATGAAAAAGCATGTAAAATTTAATTAAAAACAATGTAGAAATCAGTTATGTCTTTCCAATGTGTTTCTTTAAAATAATTTTCAGTTGCATCATCATCATCAACAAACTTCATCTTCACTCAAAAGGTTGTAATGAGTACAATGTCAGATGAGTTTCCATTCATTCCAAAACCCTTTCTAATAATTTGGCATTTTGATAAAAGCCAGCTGATATCCATTTAATTATATGTTTAAAAAATTTTCAAAACAATTCACAAATAAAAATAAAGTATAAACTACTTAATGAATAAAAATTTTTGAAACTTCAGGGCTTTATTTTCGGATACATAAAACTGAATGATAAAGTAACAACAAATAAAAACAAAACAAAGATATCTACTGTTTTTATTTACAGCTTTAGTTAGTTTATCATTCAATTTTAAGTATGTAATACAGCCATGTGAAGCTTCAAAAAACTTTTATTTATTAAACAGTTTATGAATATTTTTTTATTTGTGAACTATCAAATGTTACAGGCAAATTCTTATCAGGCTGCAAAATTTGATTAGTAATATTTTCAGACTGTTTATATATCAAATTTGTGAACTGTTTTGAAAGTTTATCAAAAAAATATATTGAAATTAATATCTAATATTAATAATTCTAATAAACTTCTGTAAATCTTTTTCTTTTGTTTCCTTTTTCCTTTTCCTGTCAATGCTGCCATTATTTAAAATTCCTAAAAATAATCTGATATTTCTAGTAATTTTGAACTTCCTGCTGGTGACCAAGTTTAAAAATAATAATAAGCTCTTTCTTCATTTCAAATGTTTTGCATTAAAACTTTTATTTATCCATTTTACTTTTAAAATTGTCATTAGTAACAAAATTCAAATATACAAATTATTTTCTTCATAACTCTCAAATCAAGTCTAAGCCTCACAACAATATAAGTTCAATTTTACAGATTAAAAAATTTTTGTGATTACAAGATTAATATTTCCTTTGATTACATGGTATTTTCAACAGGATTCTTTTTCTTTTTGTTCTCCTTGCAATGACTCCTATGATATATGTGTGGTAAAAGATATGACATCTCCTTCATTATATAAGAAAACATTTTTTCATAGTTTCTGTAAAGCTTATAAAGTTTAATATTTAAAATAAAAATGTTCACAAAATTCTATTCAAACAATTAAGCTAATTTATCAAAACTTGTTTAAAAAATTTTTTAAAATATATTGGTTGGTTGGTATGTAAAATGAAATATGAGATTGAGAATGAAATTGACATAATACAGAAATTTCAAATATGAAAAATACATTACTTCTTAAAAATTAAACATATGAGAAACTTTCATTCTAAAGTAATAAATATGGAATCATTCAGACAGTGGCATAGCTACATATTCAGTGCCCTGGAGCAAGTCGAATTGATGCACCCCTTGTTCCTTGGAAGAAGTCTCGCAAAATTTATTTCAAACATTTAATTTAAAAACATATCTAATTATTTCGATTTAAAACCTTACTTAATAGCAATTTATTTGAGATTCAAGGCATTTCAACAATAAGATATTCAATTTAATAAATCTTATAATATAATCGAGATGGGTTAATAATAATGATAATGATGATAATAATAATAATAAGCGCAGAGCCCAAATGGTTTGAAGTTGAATGTTGAAATTTGATACACAGTTAGGGTACACCATGCTAATGCATATTAAGAGGAGATTTTTTGTTATTCCTTTAACCTTCAAATCTTTAATCCTCTTCTTCTCCCCCGTGGGGGGAGGAGAAGAGGATTAAAGATTACGCTGAAGAACTTAGCTTCTACTGTACTATTTTGGATGTGGTATTTTGAATATACTATCAATATTTTTACAGATATAATCAAAGCTAGATAGAAAAATTAATTAGACAATTCATATTTTCTCACTAATAAAAATTAATCATTATATTCATAACCTTAAATATTCATGCTTTATCAGAAATCATAAGATACATGATTACATAATATAAATTTTTAAAAATAACTATTAAAATTATTTCTGAAATTTATTATTAGTAATTTCTGTTAAATAGAATTTATCTTAAATGACTTCAACTAAATTTATTGTTATAAAAAAATCTAGTAAAATAATCACAGAATTAAAAGTAATGAAAAAACAAATTGCAGAAGTATTGAAATTAAATCAACATAGGCTATTTATTTCTATAATTTAAGACTACTTAAATCAAATTCACAAACAATATACGATATACGAGACGTTACTGAATTTCCACAAAAACGTTTATATTACGAGTAAAACGTATGTACAGTTACAAAAGTTCACCGACAACAATTACAAAACGTCAGGTGTAACAAAGTTCAGTTACTGTTAATCCACGACAACAGCTCCGTTGAAAAGGACACCTTGCGATGAACTTCTTCCAACGTTAGTTACCGCACAGTGAGACGAAACAATCTTCTAGGCAAACTTAGGCGAAGCTAGACGAACATGAGTTCCCTCAATGTGTCCTAGGCGAACTAAACTTCCGGCCTAAACTCAATCCTTTTTATATGGATTGAAGCAAATGGAATTCCACCAATCAGTGCTTAGTAGCGCTATAAGATACCTGCTGGTGGTACAATGTCTTCCAGCCAATCCGTGGTCGAGTTTCCAAAGTTGCCAGATCGGCGTTCCCATGGTGCCAACTGTCATTCGTTTGAAAATACGGAAAAGTGCAGGAAATCATATGTCGGACGATTTTACCCTGACAACTTAATATTTATTATTTTAAGATTTCAAAAATGATTATTAAAAAATTAAGGAATCATCAAAAAAGACCATTAATTGAGAAGTTGCCTTAAATTTATATAAATCTAAAATCAGTTTCAACAGTCATTGTTTCAATAACTGATGAAACTGATTCAAATTAATTTTAGTGTATTAATAAATGCAGATATTTTTCTATTTTCTTTCTGTAAAACTGTTTTCTCCTTCAATTAAAACCAAGTTGAGTATAATATATATATAGTATTTATTCTAATAAACAACACAGCTGCAAGACAAAAAAGTTATAGATAGCATCATCTAAAAGTAAGTGCACTGACTATTAGAAATGATATAGCATGTTGTAAACTGAAAAATTGCACAATCTATTCAGTATTCTCACTATTACCTTATGTTGAAATAAAGCATGAGTTTCTTGCAAATTGTGCTGTTTGTTCAAATACAGTCGACCCCCTATAACACTGCTGATAATTCTGCTTTATATGAATTCCATGTTGTACGAGTCACTTAGATTTTACAAATACTTGAGACGTTCACAGCCCGGCACACGTATTTGTAAAATCTAAGTGACTCACACAACATGGAATTCATATAAAACGGAATTATCAACAGTGTTATAGGGGGATCGACTGTAATAATATAAACAGTAAATATTATATTTACTGGACTCGTGCACATATAGGTACCCATGGTAACGAAAGAGCTGATGCCTTAGCTAAGGCAGCTTCCAACAATAATAGTCTTAATATCTCTTATGATAAAATCAGCACCAGTACTCTCAAAAGAATTCTCTGGCAGGATCTCCTATTAACTTGGCAAAACACCTGGGACCAACATAACCACCCTATTACTCATAGATTTATACCTTGTATCAAGACCTTTTTTACATACAAATGGTACAGACCTAATAGTTTTGTTACGCAATTTCTTACCGGCCATGGTCGCTTTCAATCTTATCTAGCGAGATTCGTTAACGCAACCAGTTCAATGTGCTCCCTGTGTGGTGTTACAGATAGTAATGTGCACTACATTTATGAGTGCCCCATGCTTAATTTGGAGCGACATATACTGATTACCACTATTAATTCACATGGCCATAACTGGTCTGACTATAACACAATCCTTCGTGAAAAAGACTCATATGAGGCCTTTTTCGACTTAATCACCAAATACTTTGCACGTACAACAGTCAGTGGCTTTTAGTCAGCTTTGTACTCAATCACTCTCTTGAGTATGATACGATACCATCTTATTCCGATTCATCAAATAATTCTAATTTCAGCAGCCATCATGTTACACATCATAAGCCTCAGGATGTCTGGCATAAGTCTAATTTATCCTGATTATTCAGTAGTTATTCTCTACCAAAGTGTACTGTTTACGTGCGGACAGATGATCAAGACTGCAGCACTAAGTTTACAGTACACAATATATACATTAGTGCTGAAGAACATTTTTCTTCATCCTATTTTGCTTATGGCTGTCTCTTTTTAAGGATGGACTTTGTGTATTGGTGTCGAATGTGACTGGATTTTAGCTGAAATCGCACCAAGCACAATCTTCGAGACACCGCTCGATCGTCAGTGTTTTCTGTATTGTATTGTATTGTGTTATTGTATTGTGTACCTATTACACCTGTGTATTTTACCTTTATATTATAATTAATTATGTATTTTGTAACACCTATATCTATCTGTATCTTTATTATTGTAATTTGTTATCACCGGGTAGTGCTCACTGCGGAACCCGGCATGTACCATTGTGTGCGTTAATAAAGAAATGAATGAATGTAATAATGTAGTGAAAAAAGTTACTGAATTTATTCTATTAATAGTCACCTTTGAATGATAGTATTCACAAAGAATAGAAATAATAAATGCCCTCTAATAAACAGTGCAGTTGCAAACTAAAAAAAGTTATAGACAGTGCACTGTTTATTAGAATAAATATGGTATACATATTATATTATTTAATTAGTAACTTTTTAAATAAGCAAAATATTTAAAAATTTTTTTAAAATAGCAAATAAATAAAATTACTGATCTCAACATGACTTAAAAATTATCAATCTGAACATTTAAATTAAAATTAAAATATAAAACATATATAACTTAAAAATTTTTGAAATTTCATTTTTATAATTTCAACACACCTACTATATTATGTTTTTTCAATGCATATAGATTCATTGTTAAAATATTTTCTTTGATATATTAAATGTACAAACAAAAACTATACTTTTATCAAACTGTAATTTTAATTATTTATTATTTCTATTGAATATTTTAGTTTTAAATTAAATTGATTTAACCTATGAATTTCAATCTTTGATGTTAAATATATTAAAATATATATTTGTAGACTGTAAAAATTATTTATATATGAAACTAACAGTATTAATAGTTTCTTACCTGAATACAAAATAGTACCAAAAAAAGATGCATTTTCCCCTAATTCTTTTAAATTTTGAAGTGTTATAACATGACCACTTAATGATTCACCACAATTATAAGCCCATTTAGAACCTCTCAAATCTATGAAATCTTTTACTTTATCCCTGAAAAAAAAAAACAAGCATTTATTTAACTGAAAGTTCTCAAAAATTTAAATAATTTACTACATTGTCAATTTTACATTAAAAATATTAAAAATGAAATTTTAATTCTCACATATTACTATCTCTAATTAAAAATAAAAACTTTTTTGTGGCTTGAAAAACCCACATACCAAACAGATTTAAAAATAGAGTTATAATGGGTCTATTCAAATGTATAAGATATGTCTTTTTTAAGAAACATATTTGTCATTATATGACAATTACCATTATGATTACATCATTATTAAAATTAGATATCATACATATAAGTTTTAATAAAAGATTGAACAAATTTTCAAGTTTAATACAAATAGTATGTAAATCACAAGCTTATGATCTAACAAATAAGATGGCAGAATTAAGTAAATAATGTTTAAAGGATAAAATAATTTTTGTGTATTCAGCATGTTGAATGTTTTAATTAATAAATGATAAAGTGCTGTAATCAATGAAGATAAATTCTGGTTGATTACAGCAACTAAGAAAGTTTACTTTACTGAAATTAATCATTTTAGGATTAAAAAAACCTTTCAAAAATAAAAAGTTTTATATAATATGGTAATTAAATGTATAAATGATATATTAAAAATTTTGAAAATGTGTAGTTGACCCTTTGCAGTCCTTATTGTTTTTTTTTTTTTTTTTTGATTTTTGCATTTTCCATTCAAGTCCTTATCTGGTAGACTATTACCAACTGAGAATTGGACAATTCACCTTCATCATCAATTAAATATTCTTTGCATTTCATTACACAACTAAATAATAAAGCTTTTGAAAGCTGAAAGAGTTGAATAAATAAATCATATGATACTTCCTATTTTTGAAATCTACCTAAAAAATCTGTTTTTTTCAAAACTATTTTACTGTTTTCAATATCAAAAATTTTTGTTAATCTTGAAAGTAATCATTTTAATGTTCAGTGTCAATCATCTTAAGACAAACACTTCTTGCTCTTCAAAAGCCAATTTTGTCCATTATGGGAGAACTTGACTCCTGAGATGAGATCAATCAACATAGATGAGATATATGAAGAATAACATTATAACAACAGAGAAAACTTAGTTATAAAGTTATGTTAAAATATAAGTAGCAAGAAATCAATGGAATCAATAAATAATTGTACTTAGGCTATCATCTCCTTCTGTGAAATTTCTTTGTGAACAAGTTACTGTTTAATCAAGAATGAAAATTCTAAAAATGTAAATATTAAAAATTATACATGATTTATTGATATAAACTGTCAAGTTGAAAACTTAGAAAAAGTTTTTAAAATGATTTGAAACTTTTAAAATTGTAGTAGTTTTCTAACCCATTCATTCTATTTCATTCTATTCTTATTCTTTTCTTCCAGAAATTCTAAATTACAATTATAAGATGGCAGCCTAACCACCTATCTCAAGACAAATTACTTTGAAACTACTTATTAACTTAGCCTTATTATAGCCTGATAATTCTGCAGATCGTCTGGTATCAATTTTCTAACTTTTAATGTTTTTAACTTAAATATCTAATTCTTGAAGATGTTTGAATTCTAAAAGAAATATGTTATATCAGATTGGATTTCTTTCATAATGTTATAGCACATGTAGTTATATTGTTGATCTCAGTTTCAGATAAGTAAAAGTAATCTATATTAACAGTGACCAACATGAATAACAATGTTCTAACTGAAATATCTATGAAAATGCAACATCTC
This sequence comes from Centruroides sculpturatus, assembly GCF_000671375.1. Classification (NCBI taxonomy): domain Eukaryota; kingdom Metazoa; phylum Arthropoda; class Arachnida; order Scorpiones; family Buthidae; genus Centruroides; species Centruroides sculpturatus. The sequence continues at coordinate 346,174 of NW_019384346.1, forward strand.
AATTAGATTTCATTAGTCTTATAACAATAATTCTCATTTACTTATCCAGATAAATAATAAAAGCTTCATAAGAAAATTGACAATTCATTTTTTAAATTTTCTGGAAAAATCCTTTAAAATTTTGAATTTGTCTTGTATTTAAAACAGGTCACAGATGATTAATGACATTAGAAGTTGATAAGCCAGTCTATGAGAAGTTATGGATCATGAGTCAAGAAATCACAACTCTGTGTGTGTGTGTGTGTGTGTGTATGCGCGTGTGTAGAAATTCAAAGAGACTGAATTAATATGTTCTTTCCCCAAGATCTTCAAATGAAAATATATCTATGTTTTAACAACATAAACTTAAAAAAATTATTTTTAATTTGAAAATAGTCATTCATTTCTTAAATGATGAAATAAAATTTTCCAATGAAAATAAAACAATTTTATTCTACACAATGGGCATGTTTCCTAGCAAAGCTGCTTTACTTAATTAATTAAGCTACTGGAAGGTGCTTTAAGAAATTTCCATTTTCGTGAGAAACACTTCTACACCAGTGGTGCCCATAGATTATAAATAGGGGGGACACAATCTATAAAGAAAGGCATCATACATACATTATACAAGATGATTGATACCTGTGTGTGAATATATATAGTTATCCCTTAATTAACACAGTTAATTAATCCTCCAATCCTCCAATGCAATGTTAACAAAATTGCATTAATCAAATACAGTGGTACCCTGGTACTAGACCAAAAAGAAAGTTTCCTGTGATAAATGATTGTTGTTTGGTTCTTTGTGTACATTGTTCTATGTTGTTTCTGACTAAACAACTCAGAATTGTCAGTGAGAGTATAAAATATAAGAGGAAGTAGATCAAAAACATTTGATATTGTGTAAAAATGTAATTACCTATATGGTAAACAACAAAAATAGAATGTGTGCATTCACCATTTCTAATAAATCTGAAAATGTTTATGTCAGAATATAAGATTATCTGGAAAATTGCATTTCTAATTTTTCTGATAATTGCTTTAAAATATTAATTAAATTTCTTATGACTGCTGTTAATATATGAATATTACAAGGTCTCTGTAAGTCCGCACGAAAAATATAAATTTTAAGGTTAGCGGTAGACCAACACACAGCTGTTAGCTAATGACTTCTCTTTATTTAATTACTGTAGATGCATTTCGGTCCTATTATTTTTCGTGCGGACTTACAGAGACCTTGTAATATTCATGCTTTAAAATATATTTTCATATGTCACAATTTTCATTTTAGGTGCAATATGTAATATGCATATAATTTATGATGGCAGCCATCTTAACTTCTGTCTTCAGCATTTGTGAATCTTATTGCACTAGCACTACAGCAGCTAACTTAAAGCAGAAATAACTTAACTGTCTATTAACAAAGCAGTTATACTAGGAAATGTGTCCAATGTAATATTAAAATCTAATTTTGATAACAGACATTAAATTTTTTCTTTTAGATTATTTAAAATTTTACATTCAGATTGAATTGTCTCTATACAATCAATTTACAGTGGGTTATTGGTTAACGAAGAAATTGGATAACAAACACTTTCATGAAAGATTTTTATGTTCAGAAAACAAACACATGATCGGATAATGAACACCTCACAGAACAAACACAAGAAGAAACAACATAAAATAATGAATACAGATTGATCTTCCCTTGTCTTTGGACAACAATTCAAAACATTTTGGAGTGCGGGAGACGTCAACATCGACACTCAACCAGTATATACTGATCGGATAGTATTCCTCTGAACTTTGAAACTCTCCCTTGTAATTCCAGCCTTTTATTTTTCTGACAGAAAAAATTTTTTTTAGTATTCACGAGACTGTCGGGCAGGCACTTGTTAAGTTTTGCATTGGTTTTTATCTTCGAAAGGTGAGAGTATATTAGCAAAGTTAGAGAGTGGACAGATATCTGATGTCTGTTGTTGCTGGGCAGTATGGCTTGAATAGGTCTACAGTGGGCCATAGTTAAATCTTATCTAAGAAAGATACTATACTGTATTATCAAGAAGACTCAAGCAAATTAAGGAGTAACAAAAATCACATCTGAGAAATAAAGAACATAATGGAACCTGAAACAGATCTGACAACAGAAGAATGCCAAGAACTCTTGAATGAAGAACACCAAAAAACTTGGTGAGATATGTTTTCTTTGAGGACTATGTCTTCAAATAATTAATCATAATTATCACCATTGGACGAAAATCTACAAAAAAGAGAATTAATGTTGATATCTGCTATTAAACATTTTTTTGAAGAAGTGGTAGGATGTCAGAACGACGGTCTTAGAATGGCATTCAAACCATGTTGAGGTTAATAGTCTTAGGGATCTCTACAATTACAATGCTATTAATTACTTCTTAAAATCTTGAAGAAGAGAGAAAAGCAATTGCCATTAGACAGATTTTTTAACCCCACAAATGAAAAAAACATGATTTATAAAAATGCAAGACTGTGTACATATGTATTTTTATTATTACATATAAATTTAAGGGTCCGTTTCTTATACTGTTTGGCCGATGTAGCCATCGGTATACTTATATATAACGAACTAAACTGGGTAAATATACTATGAATAAAACATACCTTTAATAATCCAGCAAATAAAAATTAATAACATAAAAATGTTTTTGACCGTTTCTTAACAATCTTCTTCAGTTAACATACAATAGAATATAAAATTGAACACAAAAAAAGAATGTAAATATGAAAATAAAAATAACGGAAATGTAGATGCGATGGATAAAATAAACAAACACAGAAATAATATAAATTAAGCCGAAAATGTCCCTTAATAAAAAATAAAACAAATAAAGTCTCTTAATATTATTAATTTTTGCAAAAGGATTGCCATGCAGTAGGTAAAGCATCCACATCTCTATGGTTGATGCAACCAGTTTTCTTGTGTGCTTTAAAGATCTTTAACTTCTCCAGATATTTCATTGTGTGTAAATTTGTTGTAGGTTTAATTATTTCCACCCGATCCCAATGGACTTGAATGTCCTGTTGTCTTGCGTAAGCTAATAGCATGGTGTTGTCAAGCTTCTTATTAATCGTATAATTTATGTTCTTTGATATGTTGCTGCAAGTTGAGCATTGTTGCATCCACATAGACAAGATCAAAATTAAACAGTTTTCAAGCTCTTAAGAAACGATAAGAAGCAATATGACTGGAAATCAGCATCAGAGATCTATTCTATACCATTACACAATCAGCGTTTTAATTCTGATCTTGTCTATGTGGATGCAACAATGTGCAAATTGCAGCAACATATCAAAGAGCATAAATTATACGATTAATAAGAACCTTGACAACACCATGCTATTAGCTTACGCAAGACAACAGGACATTCAAGTCCATTGAGATCGGGTGGAAATAATTAAACTTTCAACAAATTTACACACAATGAAATATCTGGAGAAGTTAAAGATCTTAATTAAAGCACACAAGAAAACTGGTTGCATCAATCATAGAGATGTGGATGCTTTACCTATTGCATGGCAATCCTTTTGCAAAAATTAATAATATTAAGAGACTTTATGTTTTATTTTTTATTAAGGGACATTTTCGGTTTAATTTATATTATTTCTGTGTTTGTTTATTTTATCCATCGCATCTACATTTCCATTATTTTTATTTTTGTATTTACATTCTTTTTTGTGTTCAATTTTATATTCTATTGTATGTTAACTGAAGAAGATTGTTAAGAAACGGTCAAAAACGTTTTTTGTTATTAATTATAATTTGCTGNGTTAATTGGGGTCGGATAATTGATGCTCTACTGTATATAATAAATAATAAAATCACCATTCTAGTAGGCAATATTGGCAATACATTAAAACAACAATGCTCTAGTGCTGTTGAGTAATAATGTAAACTGTCATGACTACCACTACACTCAAAACAATGTATAGGTCCTTCCAACTTATCTTGGCACTTGTCAAAACAGACTAGTTAAATTATCTTTTTCCTAATAGTTGGAAAGGATATGTGGAAAAAAAAATAAAAATTTTGGTTTTTGTTATTTTATTAATATACAGTGGACTTCATTTATTTATTTATCTTGTATGCCTATATCATCTTATCCAAGAAATAGAAAAGCAATATAGAACCTATACTAGAGTTAATGCCCCATGTTTAGGTTTACATTTACTTTTTTAATGTTGGGATCAGAGGCCCCCAAAAAATAAATATATTATGTATGCCTTTGTTATATAATTAAATAAATGTCCTTAATCATGATGATCAATCAATCATCAATCCTAGGTGCATGATGTTCTAGAAAAAAAATGAACCACAAAAATCAATTTGTCATGTTAATATTCAATAATGTTCAATGATTGACTATCATGCACATCAATGCCCAATCACTGTCAATAATACTTGCTTGAAAAGAGCATGATATCTGCTGAAAGATGTGAATTTTTAATATGTTTGGACAATGACATGAACATTTAGTCAAAGACATTACTTCATGTTAGTTTATAGTAGATAAATAAAATGAACATTCATGTTTATGTTTCACACCATTGACTGTATTATATGTATACAGGGTGTATCAGAATGACGTTTTAAAAATTTGGGGGATTGTACAGGATGAAATTTTGAATGTTGTGATATAATGAACCTATAGCCAGAAATTTGAACTAAAGTGTCTATAGCGGTAGGAAGTGCTTGACCACCCTTCACTTTGGTAGCTATCCTTCTGTCCATTGACGTCATATTATTGCTGTGGATGGAAGACTGTACATACAATATAACATAAACATATAACTACAGTGGTCTAACTGAGCCTGTGTACAGGACATTGTGTACTTAGTGCTTGCCATCCTTCAGGTCACCCCTTGCATCCACTGGCGCTGTGCTGTAAACACACAACTAGTCAACATGAGTCTTTTGTGTACGTAACACCTGTAGAAACAGTTCATGACCTTACGGAGCACATCTTTACAGCATTTAATACCATCATAGGGGAGCATGGCATCTTACAGAGAGTCGGACAAAACATGGTTCGTCGTTGCACATTATGTAACGAAGTTGGTGGTTGTCACATTGAACATTTACTCTAAAGTAGTGCAGCCACTGATTCGATGTACAGTTTGATTGTACTCTACTGTTTTGTCAATAAAACTTGTCATAAATACTGTATTCTGCTGTTTCATTCAGCATACCGACCACATAGAACGTGAAAAGTGCTGTAGAAACTTTATATCATATTTCCAGTTATAGGTTCCTTATATCAAAACTTTTAAAATTTCATCCTCTACAATCCCCCAAATTTTTAGAGCGTCATTCTGATACACCCTGTATAACATATAACAAATAATCAAAATATTCAATATTTTAAAACATACTTCAAATCTCTATGAACAACAACATCAGCAAAGCAACCAGGACGATCTTCTCCTTTTTGATGATAATGAACTGAAGAAACAGGCAATAATTCAATACTTTTGCTTGAATTTCTAAGCATTCGAAGATAAACAGAACTGCTCATCCAAGCTAAATATAGAATAAATATTAGTTCTAATTTTAATATGATAAAATATCGATTCTTAAAATATGTAAGTTACAAATAAATATAAAATAAATTATGTATGTTTGAAATTATATTTTTAATATTTAATTNGATCCCATTGTTTTATTATTTACTTACTTTTTAAAATGTTTCTAAAATGACTTAGGCAAATGTCATTACTTTGAGCAGCAATAAGGCCAGTGTGAACCTTTTCGGGATGTTTCTTTTCAATAAAATCAGTCACATTCTGATAATATCTCGAGATTTCCTTTATCGAGCGAGATCCACGACGAAGCAAACACTCAGACCAAGACCGATGAACAGAAGTGAATAAAAAATGGCGCTGTGAACTAATGTAACGTCGTATGGTGAGTTTTTGTTCGTATCGTGGAGCAAAAGTATGTTCGAATTTCATGTCGTATCCTGAAAATTTCGTATGATGGGGCGTTCGTATCCCGAGGTACCACTGTATACTAATGGCTACACCGGCCAAAATTACATATAAATAAACATAGTAAGAAAGTATATATTTTTTATTTTTTGGCGTCTCCAGAATAAATTAATCAAATTCCCATAAAAACCTATTGTAAATCAATAATCAGTTAATGAACGATTCAGATAACAAATAAAATCTTGGAATGGATTATGTTCGTTAACCGATCACCCACTGTATTTTTCTTTTCATTTGATTTTNCGGTCAAAAACGTTTTTTGTTATTAATTATAATTTGCTGGATTATTAAAGGTGTGTTTTATTCATAGTATATTTACCAAGTTTAGTTCGTTATATATAAGTACAGTGGTACCTCAGGATATGAAATTAATCCGTTCCGAAACGGAGATCGTATCATGAAAATGTCGTAAGGTGAATCATTTTTTCCCATACGATTACATGTAATACCAAATAATTCGTTCCAACACGAAAAACACACTCAAATTAAAGCTAAGTAGTACTGTACATTAAAAAAATAATAATAACTATAGTAAGGAAAACACTGAAAAATGCATTTTGTAGTTGTAAATGTATAAATAATAGAATAATAACCATAATAGAATAATAATTGATAAAAAAAAAATATAGTTTTACTTGCACTTTACCTTTGAGGATAGACGACAGTGGAGGTGTAAACTGATGGAGGAAGAGAGGGAGAAGGGAAATTATACTAAAACTTAACTTACATAACATAATGTAACAATAACTTAAAAATGACTTAGAAAAGATTTTAAAAATTAGTGTTATTTTTTATATATATTTTTAAAATTTTTATTCACTGCTTTTTGCTTTCTTTCCTTCACTTCCACCAGCACTTTCACTGGATAGAGGTCGCTTGGTAAAATATCTATCCAAAGAGGTTTGGCTTTGCCTACTTTTTAAAATGTTTCTAAAATGACTTAGGCAAATGTCATTACTC